>NC_056749.1:651101772-651116772 GCF_019279795.1 Protopterus annectens | reverse complement strand
GCTAAAAACACAGCATCAATGGGACCGGATGGTGTCCCAGGCTGTGTGCTACATGAACTCCAAGAGGAACTAAACCCACACATAAGGCTGCTGTTTAATCTTAGTCTTACTACAGGATACGTACCCATAGAGTGGCGTACGGCAACAGTGGTCCCACTTCACAAAGGCGGTGTTTCTACGGACCCTGGAAATTACCGCCTCATAAGCTTGACGAGCCTGGTCTGCAAAGCTATGGAGAGGATCATTATGGAACTCATAAACAAAGACATTGGGGACCTACAGACATTGGATCCTACCCAATTTGGCTTTGTCAAGGGCAGATCCTGCCTTTTGAACTTGGTCGACTTTTTTGAAACAGTCACTAAGGCCATTGATGAGGGCAAGGCAGTTCACACAGCCTACCTTGACCTTGCAAAAGCCTTTGACACAATACCCCACTCGGGCATCATAGACAAACTCACCAGCTTAAATATAAACCCATATGTCACAAGACGGGTTGAAAACTGGCTCAAGGACAAAACCCACAGGGTCAGAGTTGCTGGAGCTATGTCAGACTCTAAGCCAGTCACAAGCGGTGTCCCACAGGGCTCAGTCCTGGGACCCCTCTTGTTCGGCATTTATTTTTCCGAGGTACAGGCAAACATAGGAGGATTGTGGCTGACAAAGTTCGCAGATGACTGCAAACTGGGCACCATAATTGATACTCCAGCGGACACAAACATCCTTCAGAGAGGCCTCATAGAAACGGATAATTGGTGCCAGAGCCATGGCCTTAAGCTGAACGCCAAAAAATGTATAGTCATACCCTTTGGGAAAAACAAGGTACCGAAAAATTACCACATAGGCGGTAATCCATTAAGTACGGAAGAGGTAATCAGGGACCTAGGGACCCAGGTTGACAGTAACCTCTCATTTGACACTCACATTGCCAAAGTGGTTAGGAAGACCTTCTATATTGCCCACCTTATGAAGGGTTTCACATCTAGATCAAGAGAGGTCATTGTGCCCATGTACTCTTCTCTTATCAGGCCAATGATAGAGTACAATGCCCCATTTGGGATGTATCTCACCAGACACCTGCAGCAGTTGGAAAGACCCCAAAAGTTCCTCAACAAGAGGATAAAGGGTCTTAAACATATGTCATATGCTGCCCGACTGAAAAAACTCCAGCTCTATTCAGTCGCATACTGCCTACTCAGGTGATCTGTGCCTGACGTACAAGGCCATGTCCAATCCTGAATTAATGGACATGCTCCACCTCAAAAAATCCAAATCCATCAGAGCCACGAGAACAAGTGACTTAAACCTCAACACAGAAATAAATAGAACGTGCTGGAGGGACAGATTCATAACCCAGAGGCTCCCTACACTCTGGAACAGAATCCCAGTCCATGTTAGGCAGAGCCCCTCACTGACTCTTTTCAAGAGAAATCTCGACGAGTGGATGGGACATCATAGGTTTACCCCGGGGGTCATCTCTGTGTCACTACTAGGCAGAGGCATAGTAAACTAAACCCTAAAAGGGTGTAGTATTCTCATCCTAAGGGGTGGTGTAAGCCACATACACTCTGGCTAGGCTTATAAATGCCCTAGGGCAGATAGCCTAGTACGAACCTATGAACCTATACACATTACCCTCTGACTGAGCTGCTTCCATTTAATGATCATGCCATAGAGGGGTGTAGACAGGATTTAGAGGGCTTTTAGAACTACCAAGTAGGTAGCATAAACATTTTCTTCCAAGTTAAAATTATCCACAAAACTGAATTAAAGATCTATAATTAAAAATCCAGCGAGTTTATTATACAAGCAGCTTTAAATTGGACTATAAGTAATGCAACAAGTATATTCCAGTCTGGACAGTTATTTTCCTATATAGCTCGTTTGAACACTTGTAACTATGTGTTAAAAGTTGGAATACTTCATGCCACTATACTGGGCAACATGTTGGCCCAAAAAGGTGCATCTGTATACTCTAGATCACAGCATGGAATGTTACATCCTTGTTCCCATGGAACTTTCCCTAGACTAGGTACTGGATTCAACATAAGCGCTCTCAGGTGCGTGTAATGGCATTGCCACCTTCTAGTTTCTGCTGAAGATCATATTCACTGCCTAAGCTCAGTCTACCTTGCCACTCAAACAGGTCAGAGACCATATCTGCATTCTTCTAGTCTGCAGCATGTGAAAAACACAGCTGTATGTGACCTTGTTAATGTCTTTCCTTAGCTATGTTCATTAGAAATATTAGAAGGATGTAATGCAATTCCATGGAGTTATTTTCCTTCAGGTTTCTTGCAGGAGTAAGTGAAGTACATACAGATTCTTCCTGCACCAAGATCCATGGTTCGACCCTAGCATCCAAATGTTCAGTAGAATCACATGCTTCAGAACATTGTATAGTCAAATGGTCTAGTAGATCACTAGGTGCCTAACTACTACAATTACCCCTACCTGCTCTATCTGAAGGATCCTCAGAAAACAGGCCAAGTGTGAATTTACAAATCCCCATTCACTCAACAAGGGTGACTTAAGAGTTCAGGAGCAACTTTATTTGATTTGGAGTGGAGGTTTATTCTACAAAAAGGGAATCTTTTAGCAGACATCTTTCCTTTCAACAGGTCCTGTTAATATTCTGATGTAGAGCTAGGTCCTTTCAACAGGTTCTGTTAATATTCTGATGTAGAGCTAGGTCTTCAGTGCTGGTTATGATGGCATTTCTTTTTATATAAAAGTGGCAAGCACTATAGGGTCCTTCTTAGCTTTGCATATGCAGAAATCAGTAAGAGACCGAGTAACGTCAAAGTCCTTTTACTTTGCATAACTTGAGGGGCTCTAATCAGGAGATTTTATTGGTCAAGAATTGCTGTAGTTTTTCAAGTTTGGATATACGCATACCAAAGCTGGTAGTGTAGCACATTATGGGGATGACTAAGGAGGGGTTAAGGAAGCAATGGCATTCTTGGATCTGCAGCATATATCTTTGTGTTTGGTAGGTGTACTACCTAACAATGATGATACATGGAGGTTAAGTGAGAACTCACTGTGTACAGCTGTGCCGAGGTCTCAAACAGAACAAACTTTGGGGAGGTATCATTTCTGTGGTAGGGGCAGGGATGTTCTTACTTCCCAAAGAGTAAATACTGCATTTGTGTGTTGTGCTCAGATCCCTGGTACAGACACCAAGAAATAATGTGGGTTAGGCTCACTTGTAGAATATGGGTACAAGCTGCACAGCTAATGAAAGCAGAGTTTATGGTCATCATTCAACTTGGGCAGCTACAGACATTTAACATTACCTTGGATATCAGTGAAGTAGTTAGCAAGGGGGACTGAACCAAATACAGAATTCTTCTGTGACACTACCATTAACAAGCTGTTTAGAGGAAAGTGTGCAACCAAATGCCTACACGATTTCTGTCTTAGAGGGAATCTGCCATCCAGCAGGTTACACAGGGGTTAATATTATTAGTAGGCAAGTTTATCAATACCACTAGTGTGTAGGATATTATCAATGGTCCTGGCTAGATGCAGTCAGAAAGTTTACACCGATTAGCCATTATCCAGTACCTCAAATACCTCCATTAAATTTAAGAGATCGGACCTACTCTTCAAAAAATGAATTGATTTAAGTTGAAGGAATATGCACTGCCAATATCCTTATTCATGAGTACGAGTACAATAGGTTCGGTTTTCAGATAATATAAATTGTTTTATAGTTGTCTGTGTTAGTGATTATGTAATCTTTGTGTAAGGGCACCACTATGGCTACTCTACATGTCTTGAGCATGTATTCTGTGGAAAGGGTAAGACCCAATAGGTTTAAAGGGAATAAGTGAAGTCATGTTTAGTGCTGATTATCAAAAAACCTGGTAAGTTGTCAGGATTAATAGAGCTAATGTTTTTGATTTTAGAGAGGGTGTTCAGCCCTCTTTAGAGGTAGTTGTGGGAAGAGGCTTAATAGGAAGGGGTAGGCAGCTGAAAAGGAGAGAAGAGCTAAATTTATGCACAAGTATATTGGCAACATTTTCAGGTTTTAGAAGGTGACACCATTTGAGATCAGCTCTGTGCACTGTATTACTTCTGAAATTCTCAATGTAGTTTAAAGCTACATTGTGGGTGTTTTTATAAGAAATGGCGATTTTCATTTTGCACTTGGTTTTGACAGCTTTAATCAAGCACCTAAGCTCATTGCAGTCATTTCTCACTTCTAGAATGGAAGGATTTGACGTTATTCCTTGTTGCCAAAATTGTTTTCCTCCTCATTTCTTGACATTAGGCTTCAAATACTGGGGGGTGGGGGGGGGGCACTGAGAGACAGAAAGATTATAATTCATTAGGTCAACTGAAAGCAGTAAGTGCAATCCATGAATACCATTGGGTCGTAAGGAGTCTAGCGTTACATTTTTAGGGAAAAACAGGATGGTCTCATGATACGATTTTATCCTGGAGCGGGAGACTTGGTGTAGAGCAGACTGGTATTATGATAAAAGCAAGGTAGGTTAAGAATATTGGAATCTGAAGTAAGGCAAGGCACCATACACTCAAGAGAACTACCATTTAAAGGTAAGGACTTTATTTCTTGTTTTTTGATAGATTATGGTCTGTGGACAAAGTAATCACCCGGCTGATATCCACCCTCACAGAGTCAAACTTGGCACCTTCAGACAACTTCCTATCATCAGAACATCACATAGCAGCAGCCCACTTAAGAACTAAAGGTATATCATCCAGGTCAAAAAGCTGTTATTCTTTATACTGTCCTGATCAGAACAGTTATAGAATGCAATGCTCCTTTTAGTATGCATCTATCCAAACATTATACAGCTAGAAAAACCTCTAGCTTTCCAACTAAAAAAGATCCTCAGTCACCAAGAATCACAGTCAATATACTCATTTTCTTACAGACTAATGAACAGTGATTTATGTCTACTATTCCACACTGTAGAAAGACAAAGCTCTCCTTGATCTCTTACACATCAACAAAACAAATGATTGCACAAATATTTAAACTAAAGACCTGACTCTCCATCAATAAATAAAATACACTGGTGGGACAGATTTATTACTTACTTATTTCTGAGATGGGGAAGTGTTGTGTATAAGAGGAGGGATACGCTCACTTTCTTTAAGGCAAACCTAGAGGAGTAGATGGACAGATGTACACTTATCTCCTTGTCTGATTGGAGGCAGTATGTAATCCTACAAGGGCAGATATTGGCAAGGCAATTATAGTCTATGGACTAATTTGTCTTGAAACTCTAGTGAAGATGAGCATGTATATGTATTCATAGAGGGTCTGAACAAATGATAGGTGGTAAACCTAAATAAACAGGGTGTGTTATCACTACCCTGGAACCAAATTTCATATTTGCACAGGTGTGTGTGTGTTCAAGGGTTAGGAAGCATTCGAGAGCAGACATTTTCATAAAAATGTATACAGGCCTGACAAGGATTTGAGAAATTGGAAGATGTAGAAAACAGCCTTCCACCAAAAAGGCAATCTGGGGGTAAAAAAAAAAATGTCATAGCGAATATGTGGAAACACTATAGAAGTGCAGACCATAACTGGTGAACCAGGATGGATTGTATGCTATGTGCCAACATAATACACAGACTGGCACACATGCACACAATTCCCTCTACAATAACAGCAGTTATTGTAGTCAATTGTTCTTTTGTTGGAATTGTGGGAGTTGAGATTTTCAAGACTAGCTGCTTCCCAGCCTCTGTCAAATACATTAAGAATTCGGTCACTTCTCTCATCTCTCCAGAGAGAGAAACATCAAAGATTGCCCACATGGGAGTGAATAATGAGCAGATTGTAGATGCGCTTGTGGAAAGGGATCAAAAGGTCATCAAGAACTAACCACTTAAGCTGTGCAGACAAACCCAAAAAAGGATAAAACATGTCTAGACCTTTAAAGCCAAAGCCCACCAGCTATAAACGCATCATTAAAGGACTTTACAAAAAGTAAAATATGTCAGTACGCATTTAGAAGCCTTAAAATTTGGAACACTTGAATGTCCTTAAGGGCTCATTTGCATATTTCCCCTGGGCCTCCTTGAAAGGAGGTTTAATGTATTTCACAAAGAAAACTCTGGTTTACCTGGTGTCTGTTTTTTGTTGGCTTTTCTGTGTGACCTTCTTACCTTTTGTCTTAAATTAGTATTGGACAGACAACTCTTCTTGTTTAGCCTAGTAGGGCACTCATCTGTGATATTATGCTGTAATAGATTTAACTCATTCCCTCCAGTACAGCTCTTTTGATTGTGCACCTTTAACAAATAAAGTTATCACCTTGCAATTCTAACAAATACTTATTGACATAGCTCAAATATCAGTACAATTGTGTTTGCCATCATGTATGCTTCAAGATAAAATATTCTGATACCTTTGTACAGGGCATGGTTTTGGAATTATTAATGCAAATATGAACAAGCAATATTTGACGCCTAGAGGAGCAGTATGAGGTAACTGCAGATGCACCTGGAGGCGTCACTAGGATGTAATGAGGACTTCGGTATACTCTCCTGACCATTGCTGGTGCATTGGTGAAGAAATGTGTGTGTCGTGTGCGTCTGTGTAGTGAATAATGTGTGTATATATGGCAGAAGCCTGGGTCCACTGCTGTGTTGTCTAGGAAGCTTTCAGAATTTTTTTTTAAGTGTTTTAGCATTTATAGACTTGTTTGTTTGAGCATAGAAGTCTTAAATATGAATAGCAGAAAAACCACACCAGTGTGTCCATGCAGCCAGCTAAAAACTCAAGACAAAAAGGCTCTTGTGGTTTTACTCATTTTACTCAGTAACTGTAAATACATTAGGAAACAAATGGTCAAGTGCTTTCATCCACAATTGGACTTCGTCAGAACCATTAAAGTACCTTGACAATCTTGCATCACATGATGGAAACTGATGTATTTAAACGATTTTAACAGTAAAACCCATACTCTATTAGTGTGCATCCTAATATCCTTTATAAAAAAAAAAAAAAAGAAATCAAGGCATCTTAAGTACTAGGATGATCGCACTGAGGGGGACACTAAATTTAGATGTTCCCTTTGACCATCCCTGTCTGGTTTCTTGTGCTTAGTTGTAGTGATCTCAGCACTGAATACTTCCCGAGACTCTATGGACACTACTCATAGTTCACCAGACATTTCAGCTCACACACTTTCATTCCGCACTCTTTATTGATCTCCTTTCACAAGCTCTAGAGAGAAAAGTGATGGAGAAAGCTGTGTGAGGAGGAAGTATACCTAGGATGGGCTGGGGAGGTACAAGGCTGAATGGCAGGTTGGATGGTCTTGTACAGTTAAAGATAAGAACAGGAGAATAATGGGGATGGAGAGAGGAATTATGTTGGGGCATGACAGGGGTAGGACCAGGATTTCAATAAGATGACTTTTAGAGCTTTTTTGAAGCAATTTGTGTTAGTAATTGTTCTGATATTCAAAGGCAATTTGTTCCAGGCATGCAGAACTCAGTAGTTGTAGAGACGTTTGCCAGTAGTTTGTTTTGGGTTTACTTCTCTACAACCAGGTAATACAGTAGTAATGGCAGCAAATTGGGGAAATCAGAAGAGGCTGAGAATTGAGATAGAAGGGAAGATAGTGGAACAGGTAAACAGCTTCAAGTATCTGGGAGGGGTGGATGAGGAGAAGGGAAGCCTGAATGAAGAGGTCAAAGCTGAATCAGAGGGGCTGCAGCCAACTGGCATAGACTCTCAGGTGTGGTCTAAGACAGAAGAATGCCAAAGAAGCTGAAAAGTAAGGTGTACAAGACAGTGGTGTGACCAGAACTACTGTACAGTACTGGAACCTGGGCAGTAAAGGCAGTGCAGATGAGAAAGCTAGAGGTGATAGAAATGAAGTGCCCGAGAAGGGTGGTGTGATTTACACTGTGGGACAGATGAAGAAATGCAGACATAGGGGCAGAAGTAGCTCCCAATTGCAGGAAAAAAAATTAAGAACAGATTACAGTAGTTTGGACAGGACACATGCAGAAAAGCAGAGGACAATCTGGTGAAGACAAACTGGGACAGAAAGTAAGACTGTAAGAGGAAACAAAACATCCAGCAAAGAGGTAGATGGACTGTGTGAGAGAAGATCTGTGACAAGTCAGGCATGAGTGTCGAAGAAGGCAGGAGTGTAGCATTGAAACGAGAGAGATCGTGAGAGTTAACAATACCCTGATTCCTAGTAGAAAATGGGGGAAAAAAGGGGCCAATTGAGGATTTCAAGATTCTTTTTTCCGGTTATACCAAATGATATAGGACTTGAATGATTTAGAGAGGTATTAACAGGTTTAAAAGAAATCTCGAACAGCGATAATTTTTAAGGGATAGTTTTGGACAATAGTTGTATACATTTTGATGGAATATTTTCACCAAGGCAAAGGTGTCCCAATGGAAGCAGCGTGTGCCCCTAATTTTTGCTAATACAGTAATATCTTGGTGTGAAAGAAAATTTATACTGTATTCTAAGTTTGTGATCTGCCGGAATTATGGCAAGTTTTCACAGGACATACGTATTTTATGGATACTATTAAATAGGTTGGATGAGTTTCTTGGTTATATTAATGCTTCTTGTTTGCATTTTACTCATCAGGCTTCCAAGGACAGAATTTATTTTTTGGATGTTGACATCACTAAAGATGCCCTTACGTTTTGCTCCAATATTTAAAAGGAAGCCAACATATTCAAAATTCTTTATTTTATTATTGTCATCCTATTTTTCAGAAAAAAAGCCCTCATAAAGGGCAAATGGTTCATACACTTTGAATGGTTTCAAAAGAAGAGGGTTTTAAATTGGAAGTTACAAAACATAATGCGATGTTAGCGGGGGATAGCTAATCAAATTGTTGGAAGAAATAGGTACAGAAGTTAAGAGGAAAAAGGAAGAAAAATACTTTTATAAATCATTAAGACAGGTAAAGTAGAATTTAAGAATAAAAGGCTTGAAACTAGTCGTGGAAATTTTGAGAAGCCTATGATACGGACATGTAATATGGACAGGTATGATACAAAACAGGTTATTTTAACCAATGAAGCAAATGCATGTAATATGTGGAAAAAGCCATATTTTATCAATAGAAATGGTAGGAAATTTAAACAATTTTTAGAAAAGAATTATGGGAAAGTAGAAAAGTTCCACAATAAAAGTAAAAGGGGACGTTTAGATGCTATGCGAGTAAACAATGTTTTTATATTTTGGAAAATGTATTTATTGAATAGAGAATTATGGTAAAATTTTCTCCCCCAAGAGCTATTTTAATTGTGCTAAAAAAGCATTAGTGTATACAGCTGTTCATAAAAAATGTGCAGTATTTTAAGTGGGGAAGTTAGAGAGGACCCTCCTGTGAGCATATATAATGAACGCATACATGACATAAGAAAGGGGAACACCAATAATGCTTTGTTTGGATATGCACAGGTTTATGATTTTATTTGCCTTTTGGGTGCTTGAAAAAGTAAGACATATTTGTAGAGTGGACCATGGGGTGATGTTATTGAACTTGGTTACAAGGTTTCAGTCACTCAACCCCTTGGGGTATCAAATCAAAACACACTAAACTTTACAATAAACAATGATGCATACATATAAAATATTGCTTTAGAAGAATTAAAAAAATTAGAGAGCATGCCAAAATGTGTAGAACAGAACTACTATATCAGGACCCTGGACATTATTATGGGCTTAGGAAGTTACAATGAATTGTTACTGATTTAGTAGCAGCCACTGGGAAATGTGGTATTAAATATAAAACAAAGGAAATTACAATACAGGCGGCATTACAGATCACATTCTTACTGTAGAAAAAAGAAAAGAATACTATAAGAAACATCCTTACAAAAGGAATACATTGAAAGTATACAAAGTGTCAAAAACTTTAAAGCAGAAAACTACACAGAAAAAAATGAAATTCAAGATAACTCTAACCAGAGACAATAATAAAAGAACTATTATTTGTATACTGGTTTACAATCAAAATCTCAAATGTCAAAACATTTAGTACACAAACACCGAAAAAATTCTGAATTCCTGAACACTAATTAAACATGTCGAAAACATATCAATTCAAAATGGTCAAACAGCCAGCTTTGACATTTCCGAAAGTTTACCTGCTGACACTTACTGCCTAGATCCTAGCAGTACGAAGTGTGCAATTCAGTACTGCACATCACTTTCATTCATGTTTTTGCAGGTGTGTAACCCCCCCCCCCACATCCCCTGCTAATTATACATTCCAAATCCTAGATCTCACTACAGTGAGGAAAAGGCTAAATTTCCAGATCTGCATTGTACCAGTCATGCCAGGAACCTCAAAGAAATTCTCACTACATATTTGTTTCAAACACCTAAAAATCTAAATATAAAATAAAACAACTACCACCTTCGATGCCTCCAACACATTTACACAAATATTCTTTAATTACTGGCTCTTCCTACCTCATACAGTCCTTCTGTACCACGTACACCACTCTGACAACCGCATACATACAGTAACCTCTTCTGTTTACAAATGCAAACATTGTGAGCCACATCATAACATCAAAAGTACACTGACCAACGGGAGCCATTGAAAGAAGCACGAATTCTAAATTCCAAAAAGTCATAGGGAATCAGCTATTATGCAATGACCCCCCCATTAATATTCTAAAACATGCACGCTGATTGGTCAGCGTGCCCGTTGTAAATCCGACTTATACTAATGGAAAAAAGGTCCAGTCGCCTGGACTTTTTCCATTAGTATAAAAGTCTTTACTTTTTTTGTGTTAGGCAGCAACGGAGAACGGAAAAGCTCCGTTGCTGTAATCTCGCTATGTTAAACAAGTTTAACATAGCGAGATATCTTAAAAAGCAATGGAGATCTTCCTTTCTCTGTTCCTTTTTTTAAAGCTGTCGCGCTATGTTAAACTTGTTTAACATAGCGAGACAGCTTTAAAAAAGGGAACGGAGATCTTCCTTTCTCCGTTGCTTGTTTTTAAAGATATCTCGCTATGTTAAACTCTTAACATAGCGAGATAACTTTAAAAAAGCAATGGAGATCTTCCCTTCTCCATTGCTTCCTCTACACACAGCTCTGATGTACTGCGTAAGCATACGCATGCGCAGTACATCAGAACTGCTCCAGTATACCGGGCAGCACAAAGGCATTATACAATGCCATTAAAGCAAAGTATTTTTTTCTTAAATGTCATTGTACAACAGCAATAACCCACACCTGGGTGTGGGTGATGCTGGATTTACCCACGGTTGTCTTTGTTTGGCCACTCGGGCTTCGCCCTTGTGAACAAACCACACCAACCGTGGGTAAATCCAGCATTACCCACACCCAGGCATGGGTTATTGCTCAATTAAACTGTTTGTAATGTGATGAACATATTGCAGTAAGTTGGGTAATGTTACTTCAAAATCTTTGCAAATGGATTTAACTTGAGGTTTTGATAGTAAACTGGTATATTAACACTAGAAATCCAAATGGACAGTGAATTCTCAGCTGAAGAATTGAATGCAAAGAGAGTTGGCAGCAAATCAATAACCAAACTAACCACAATTGTTAAATTTATCAGCAATGTAATCATGAACTAGAACATTAATGAATTCTGGATTTAAGTAATATAATAGGATTGCACTTTTTTTTTTTTTTTTTTTTTTTAAATTGGAACTGGTAGTTCTATGGGACCTGATTATATGCCTGCTATTCTACTAAATACTTTACAGGAAGAATTACTTCCAGTAGACAAAATATTTAACAATTTACTACAAACTTGTACTGCCATAGTCATTTGGAAAGCCACTACCATCTCTTCAATATACAAAGATAGTAATGTCTTGAAGTAAATTGCAGACCAATGCGATTGACCCCTTTATTGGGAAGTGCTTTGAAGGATGCCTCTCTCGTTCAACTAATCAAATAAACTAAGACGTTGTTTGTCTTTTTGGCTTTTCCCGGTTAGGGGTCGCCACAGCGGAACTCCAGTCCACTAATGATTGGCAGTCGATTTTTATGGTGCCGAGTTGCCAGCCCAATGCCCAACCTTCAGCGAAGGCACGCCCATTTACGCATGTCTTTCGGAGGCCACTCAACCACGGGGAGGACATGGAGACTCCACACAGAAGGCACTCCAGCCAAGAATCGAACAGGAGAACCTCTTGCTGTGAGGTAACAATGCTACCGCTGTACCACCGTGGATTGGGTTTAAATCTTGTGCAGCATGGGTTCTTCAAGGAAAGATTAAGACAGACTAACCTGACTGAATTGTAGGACATTGTCCCTATTGCTAATGATAAAGATTAACTGCAGGAGTGGTGTACCTTGATCAACTGAAAGCAACTGATACAATGTCTCAGAAACATTTTTTTTATGACAACTTAAGGTATAATGTAAATGCATATATTGTTCAATGATTAAACTGACTGGTAGGACGATCTCTTGCATGAAGCAGTTGGTTTATATCCCTCTAAACTGCCAGAAATAGCCAGTGTCCCACATGATCTGTTTTGGGGTCAACACAGTTTAAATTTATTTTTTTCCCTGATCTACCAAAAATAGACCATCACATAATAAAAGTACGCAGATGATTGTAAAAGGAGTAGGATAAATTAAAACTGAAGCAGATGCAGATACTTTAAATATTTACTTAAAGCAAATTTCACTATGTGTTGCCAAAAAAGGCTTAAAATTTAGCTCTGGGAAATATAAATTAAGGCTACCATGTAAGGAATCTCAAAACTTATTTCTGCTTATAGTAAGACCTTTGAAATCTTACATTTAATATGCATGCTAATTTAGTTGAAACCAAGGCAATGAAACAATCAACTTTCCTGCTTAAAAAAATATGTCAGTGAGAAATAGATTCTGATTGGATTTTATGAAATTGTAAGTTATGTTATTGAATGTAATTCTGCCCTCTATTTACAGTATCCAAGAACCAAACACTTTGGTATTTGTGCAAAGGAAGTTTACTAGATCAATGCCATCTTTATGGCAGTAGCTCCATGGTTTGGAGGGATACAGTCCTACTGTGTCTCAGATGACCAGAGTTTAAATAGCAGCAGGGGTCCTGGAAGGGCCATGAGTGGATGCATGGGAATGAGTAGCTGGTGATTTTCCCATCCTGTGGGGAGGGCAGCAGCCGAGGCTCACTATAATAAGAAGAACATTAGGAGCCTGGTAAACTCCATGCAGCATGGGGTCTACTAGTTGGTCGGGAGCTGTGCATGCACCTCCCAAAGGCAGCCACTGTGGGGTTTGCAAGGCTGCCATGGGGTGGTGGCACTTATGGCATGCTTCCCTGCAGCAGAATGGCACTGTGTCAGTGTTGCTCATCCAGCCAGAATAAAACAGATGAATAGTTGTGGGTTCAGTTCAAGCAGCTTTAAATCACACACAAATGCATCTGGAGTGAGGCTTTATAACAAACTTGTAAACATATAAACACACCGACTACGACACTCATACACTCATGTTAACACTCGGGCTGTTCTCTCAAAATGGCACTGCAGCCTGCATGTGCACACTATATATATGCACCTGCCTACATCTGGAAATGCTTCTTAAAGTTACAGCACACACTCGCTTCTACAGTCACCATACTCAGTCTGGAAAGGAGCTAGTGGAAGCGGATGCAGGAAGGGAAAAATGCCATCATTATGATTCCTGGGATATAAAGAAAGATGTGAAAAGGTCCAAAACTTTACAATTCAATCTTGTTATAAGAGAGCTTAGGGTCTTTAATGACAAATTTCAGGGTCCATGTTTGGATCTACCTTTGTACTCCAATATTCTATGACAATAGAGCAGTAACTTTTTTATAAATTTGAATAGAACTTAAAGAGGGATAGCAGTATCATACAGAACACCACAATAATATGGAATAAACTACTGATCTATGAATTCTACAAACAGGAGTCAGTTTAAGGAGGAATTTGGCAGCTGGATAGGGGATTGGACATATGATACAAGTCTTATGGAATCAGTGTTTGTAAATAGCCTTTGAGCTTGAACACTTATGTATGTTGTCCTTTACCACCACTGGCCATATTCTACCACAAGAGAGGAAGAGGAAGAAACTAAAAGCAGCAGACACACACACTATGAAGCCACCTGCCAGAAGAGAGTGGAACTGCTGGAACCTCTGTGGAGAACACTCAGGTCTTTGTCTGCAAGACATCTTTGGAGACAGATCAAGATCAGGAGAGTCAGAAAAGGATAATATACATCAAGGAAATAACCAAAGCTATAACATGCTCAACCCTAACCCCCATATCTAAAACATAGGGAAGGTGTTTTACTGGGAAAACGTGACTACTTGGAAGATTATGATGTTCTTGTCTTGACAACAAAAGACTAACTTGCATTGTTTGCAAACACTGAACATATGTATGCTCTGGGCACTTTACCCATGAAGGCATCTATATGCAGTCAGTTATGTCCTAGCAATCCTGTAGAAGGCAGAAATTGCTCTCCAAGTCCCACAGCGTATGCCTTCATGTTATGAAAGTGAAGACAATACGATCGACACCCTCTTCACCCTACTGTCAAGAAATGCAAGCAAGCATGACATGGAGTTTCATAATGTCAGATTTTGCACAAGCCGCAATGGTGGTCAGTGAGGTATTTCCTAAAAAGTGTGACCAGAGGCAGCTTGTTCCATCTCACGGACACTGTCTGGTGACAGGTGCTGTAGCATGGGCTGGTCAAAGTTATGGACAGTTACCAAATGTTTAATCAAATTGAAACATCTACCTGACCTGGCATTCTTGACAGCAGATGCCTTCTGAGAACTATGAAGAGCTTGTCTGATGACCCGAGGCCTGTAGGTGAATGGTTTAAGAAGTGGCAAGTTGTTGGAAAACTAAATGGAGCCAAAAACACAACAGATGAGCACAAGCCCATCACGAGCTACACTGTGCTACAGCCAAAATCCAGGAAGTGGAGGATGGCTTCACAGAACCAATAATTACATCAAGGCATGACTACAGGCACAAA
>NC_056749.1:651046772-651096772 GCF_019279795.1 Protopterus annectens | reverse complement strand
AAAAAACATCAATTTTATTCCATACAGGCTCAGTCCTGCACAACCCTTCTAGCAACTATTCCCTGTGTTACAGTTCACAGCTACAGGTTTCAGCAAGTTTTCATTTCTGCTCTACTCAATTTCTTCATCTAGACTTCCTTCAGGCCATATCTGAAACTGCAAATGGACTCAAGGAATCCTAAACCTTCAGTCAGATCCACCTGCTCTGATAATCTAATTTGAGCAGCCAATTTCCTTGTTCCCTGCATTTAAAGTATAATGCTTTATACAGTACTAACAAGGAATTTGCTTTCCATTATGTCATACAATACAATGAATTCTCAATTCACTGTGGGAGATTTAAAGGCATAGTTTGCATTTTCCATAAAGATATCACTATATTATCACATACACACAGGCACCCAAACAGAAGTACTTCACGCAAAGTCCTCATAAAACCAGTCCTTGAGATTTGTTGCCTGTGGCTTGTGCTCAGGTGTCTTACGCTCAAGTATTTTATTATTTTCATCTATTTAACATTTAAATAGGTAGGCAGCCTAGACAGGGAAATTGTTTCAACTTAGAAAATGCTTAAAAACATCATACTGCAAGGTCCAGAATTTTACTTAACCAGCGTCTCTGAAACAGTCACACTGGAATCCATTAGTAAGCTGTTCTAGCAACTATTTCTTAAAAACATTAAAAGTTATCAATTGCATATCGCCAGGAAAAATGTTTTAGAGGAGAGAAGCAATTTTAGAAAATGGCGTTTTGCAAATGGAGAGAGAGTGCAAGGAGATCTCTGTAGCTCGATGGAATCTGATGTACAAATAGAATAAGAGATACTCATGATGATCAGCTGTGAATTAAACTATTGCTTCGGTAATTGCCTGTTGGACTCTGCATTGGCCTGGAGAGACAGTAGAAATGAATGTACAGCTGTGTAAGTAAGCGTACCATAACAGGAGATGCTTGAATGATCACTGCTGCACTAGCCTGAGCTACACCTTGCATAGATCATAACAGCCAGCCAGCTTCCAAAGCTTTAGGACACCTTCCATTGTACCCAAATAGTTGTCTCTGCTTTAGTAGAGCGGACAAAAAGACAGGAATGGGCACCAAGCCTTCAGAGCTTTCATTCCAAATGAGAGGAGTCAGCTAAGACCCGAGAGAACACTGCTAGAAAAAAAAAAGGGGGGGGCAATTCACACCCTGACATATAAAAAGCAAGGAGGATGGAGCAGCTACTGCAGTGACCATTCAAACATCCACTGTCAAGTTTACTTACATAACTGTACTATAATGTTCTTATCAAATCACTGCTGTAGTAGTCTAAGCTATACGAATAGATTATCATAGCTTACAACTGGGAGGTGGAAAGGAAAGGATCCAGGAGCCCCTGGTGAATTTTCCGAGCAAAGCCTGTATTACAACTGGAAAAGGAATCTAGTTTACAGCACTGTGTAACAGTATGCGCAGGGAACCAAGTTGCTATTGTAGAATCCAACCTTTTCCAAAAAAAAAAAAAAAAGACAGTTGTCAATGCCCTGGTAGAGAAAGCCATAACCATGTCCGGAACAGTTTTGTTATGATGAGATTAACAGAAAGTAATAACCCCAAACAATCATTTGGAAATGGTCTGCTTTGACCGATACCTTTTTTTTTTCTTTTTTCTTTTCTTCACAAGAAATTAACTGATCGAAGTTCTGAGAGAGTTTTTTCTGTTAAGATAGTACCAGAATTGTCTGTGGACATCCAAGGTATGGAGAATCCTTTCTCCCTCTTTTAGGTTCTGGAAAGAAAACAGGGAGAGGGATAGTTTGGCTTAAAGTAAACTCTGATGCCACTAACCAGGATACAGCACTTAACCACACTGCCCATTTCTGGCATAGCTTGGGAACACTGTATGAATGAGCAAGTCTCTCTATATATTGGTGTTGAAAAATAATTTATCTTCAAGAGTTCTTGTATTATTCCCCCTTTCACCCATGTCTGGCCAAGAGCAAGCAGGAAACTTTCTGCTGTAGTCTGTGTGTATTGTGACACTGGGAGATGAACTGGGCCCCCATTATTCATGCCACCCACTACCTCAGAGTGCAATGGTTGTAAGAACAGTCAAATATTTCTCTCAGAGACCATCACCGACTTACATGACACACCCACAAAAATCAGTAAGGAATGTCAGAAGACTGTTTTATTTCCTTTTTGTTCTGTACGGGACTGTCCCATTTGCAGTTTGCTTCACAACAGGTTCAGTATTTTCCTTCACATTTGAAGCTACTCCAGAAACACAAATCTTTCTAAGCTGCTAGAGTCATACACTGTGTAAATAGTCGTGGTGCTTAACTACTCTCCCTGCTACTCGGTAAGGGGAGTTCTCTACTGCATAGTGATGCACTCCCTCCCGTTTCCCTGGTCCTTGTACACAAGAAAGCATTAAAAAGTGTTTAAAAATTTAGAGAACCTGACAGGTCTGTTTTTGACCACCCACCTTAAAATTTCATCACTTTTCAGATTTCCCAGATTATTTCCACCAATTGCAAATTTAAAAATTAAGGAGATACAAAATACCACCCACACACAATGACACTGTCAACGTAGGCAATCTAAATTGGATGAACTGTTTATTTATTGTTATTTGATAATGGACTAGGCAAGCTGGTCAGCTGATCATTTTCCACCACAACCTGGGCACACTGATCTGCAACAGTAATTACAATGACCATACACCAGAAAAACATAGTAGTTATGCAGATAACACAACCAATGCACACTTGCGGAGAAATAGGCTTCAGAGCATGCAATACATGTAAAGAATCCTTTATCCCACATCATGAAAATATTAGCATTTGGCTTCATTACGTAGATTGTCACAGGCATGAACTAACTTGACAAATTTGAGGGGGTGTACTTACTTTTCATGCACAGGTAGGCTGTACTAGCTGCAGGGCAAAGTAAAGGCTGGGTGAGGGTGATGATGTTAGAAAGCAACTGCAACTTCTGATTTGTCTCACTGTGTTGCCAGCTGCATAGTACGAGAAATTATCTGCTGCCAACTCCATATAAAAAATATAGCATCCCTACAAGTATGTGGCCCCTAGACGGCTGACTAAATTGTTTATCCTTAAGACCAGTGGTGCCCAACGGTTCAAAAAAGTGGACTGCCACAAAGCAGTGAAAGAATGCAAAGACAAAGGAGCTGTTTGCAAAAATGAAAAGTGGAAACTGTAGGAAAATACATTTAGTAAGAAACAAATGTTTACTCACACTTTCATGCTGACAATCTAGACAAGACCAAGCAAGTACACTTTTGTAAGGTCAAATCTCGAGTCACAGAATGCATGCATTTAAAATGTACTATTTCTAACCAAATTTCCTACACATATATGTCACAACACGTTTCATTCTCCAAACCTGCAGCTCTAACATCCTATAACACAACTTTTATTTTTTTCCTGAAAGCAATCAAGGCAATTGAGCACCAAGTATTTTACAACAGAAATAAAAGGACACATTTTGCTTTCTACACTTCTCAAAATAATTCCATTTGTCTTACTCCGATGTTTAAAGTTATTAATCTGAAAGCTTTATTTATGTCCCCCCTTTTACAATTCAAACCTATCATTACAAAACACTGAATCAAGCCCACCTTTTTTTCTTAGGGTACAACCACTTCATAAGCCAGTTCATCCAGTCCAAATTTACCTGCATGGAACTTGCAGCTTTAAAGATCACATTGTAAAACAGCTTCTCAAGCCTCCCCAAGTTGGTACCCATATAGTAGAACACCCCCCGCATACTGATACAAGTCTAGACTGAAGAGTGAAGGGATGCTTATATTACTTTCAAAACAGCAGCTTTTGTTTGGCATTCGCAGAAGAACAGAAAGAGTAATGGTGCACCAACAAAAGCAGTGTAGATCTCAAAGGAATAACGCGCTATTCATACATATTCCATATGCTACTAGTTCCCCATCTGCATTACTGCACGATGCACCACTGAAAAGGTATCTAAAATGCAAAGATAATGAACTGACCATGCCCAGTGGGCAACCACGTTGTTTCTTCAAGCCTCAACACCAATACTAACAACTAACCAAAGGTCCTTCCAGGAACAATTCCACCCTTAAAGGGTGTGCGATTTCCCAGTCAATATATACAGTGCAAGGTGGTGTACAGCTACCCTGTGATGAGCACACACAGCCTCATATTCATCATCATCATCATCACCACCACCACCCAGATTCCCCTTCTCACCATTTTCTACATGGGGGTTAGAGATGTCACATCAAATATCCCACCACCTCCCTTGCTTCAATGCCACTCCCCCACCTTCTTTGCTTCAATGTCAGTGCCCCACCTTCTTTTTGAGTTATGTCTAAATGTCCCAGGTCTTCTCTCACACCATCCATCTCTGTCAGATGTCACCACGTGTTGTCAGGTATCCTAAAACAAATTAATACCATGAAATTGGATTCCTTTCTTCATGAAGCAATTAACAATCAATGTAAAAGCACACAGAGAAGCAGCTTTAATGTTCTCAGACTGCAGCCATTCAACTACAAAATAAAACATCCTGCTAGATTTGTAAACAGTGAAGTGTACATTACAGCTCTGTAAGAACTCTTTAAAAGCAACAAACATAGGAAGGTGTCATTCAGTGTAACAATGTTTCAAGAAACACTGCCTCCTAAAAACAAATAAAAAAATATTAACTTTTCTGTTGCTTTGGTGCTATGCCAAATGGCAATGTGCCACTTTGCTAGCATCATTCAAATATTACTCCAAAAGTTCTGACAAACAGACCTCAAGGAAATGAACTGGTACATTATTACATCTTTTGGAACTTTGCGTGACTTTTATTATTTGAAACAGATTTTGCAAGACTTCATCATAATACACAGGTTTTGTATTAATGAAAACAGAAGAACCGATGTCTAATAAAGCTCATTTATACCAAATAGAGTCAGGTGTTTTACTGCTGCATTATTCACTTTAAATAGAAAGATGAATACTGCCCAGTCTCCTTCTAATGAAGCCTATCATAAGTCAGCCATCTTTATGGAACACTGCCCTTCACACACTACGGTGACAGAAAGCAGGAGGTACACACTTATAACGAATGCTTCCCAACAGCATCATCATCTTTTCCCCTCAATTTTCTACATGGGGTCAGGGTATTGTGTTAACTGTTGCCAGCTCTCCAAGTCCATGCCACTCTCTTACCTTTAACGTTTTAAGTCCAACTGTCACAGGTCTTCCCTCACACAGCCCATCCAGCTCTTTGATGGATGCCCTCTTTTCTTCTTGCCTTCTTCCTGTATGTCCCAAACCCTCACCAGATTGTCTTCTGCTTTTCTGCATGTGTGTCTGAACCACCATTTGTTCCCTACCCTTTTCTGCAACTGGAACTACTTTGGTTTCTGCTGTTATATCCTCATTTCTCTCTTATATCCTCATTTCTCTATCTGTCCCACATTGTGCATCATACAAATCTCAGGTACTTCATCACCATCGTCTCCAACTTAAACTGCTCTGCCTTCACTGCCTAGGTCTGTGTACTATATAGTAGTACTGGTCACACCACTATTTTGTACGCCTTACTTTTCAGTTTCTTTGGCATTCTACTGTCGTATACTACATGTGACCCTGTGCCAGATGACTGCAGCCCCTCGGATTCTAGCTCTGACCTCCTCATTCAAACTTTCCTTCTCCTCAACCACCCCTCCCAGATACTTGAAGCTTTAACCTGTTCCACTATTTTCCCTTTCCTCTCAGTTTTCATCATCTTCTGATTTCCTCCATTTTCTGCCATTACAACCATCTTATCTGTATTTAGTTTCATCCCATGTGACTTCAGGTTTGCATTACATTCCCCTATCCTTTTGCGAAGTTCCTGCTCAGAGTCTGCCTGTAATGCCACATCATCTGCATACAACAGCTTTATTGATCTCTCCCCTCTGACCTGTTTGCGAATGCAGTCCATCAGTTTGGACAGCAGGGAGCTCAAGCTGAGCCCTGATGCATGCCCCCAGAGAATCCTTCTGTAAGACCAGACAAAGAACATTCATTGGGTCCTCATACACAGCCTGCACTAATTCTGTCAATGTTTCTAGGATTTCAAACCACCCGCAGGCCTGCCAAAATCAGCTTTCTTGGGACCATGTCATATGCTTTCGCCAAGGATAGGAATGCCCAGTTGGGACTCCTTCCTCATCTCTAGCTTCTTCTCAAGCATCTGTCTCACTGACAGTTAATGATAATGAATGCTTCTGTTGATGGTCACAAAGTGAAAATATGTTCTTTGAAAGGGGTCCAGACTGTGGAAATTGACCGTTCATCATTAAATACTGGCCCCAAGCTGACTGCATTAGTAAAGGTTGCGTAGTGAAACCCAGTTTATTTGTGGTCTACCATGGGACTGGATTTATAGTAAGTTACCAATTTCAGTCACAGCCTAGTTGATACAAGATCAGAAATTGGCCATGAAAATACCCAGTCACCAAAATACGTTTGCAGTTATACACTCATAATAAGGGGTAGAAGAACATCACTTCATTCACTGTTAGCAAAATATACCCCATTTATATTGGGGGTAGCTACAGCTTACTAGTTTCAATACACTAAAAGTAAATGCGGTATGATAAAACTAATGACTAGGTTAATGGAAAGCACTCGAGCAAGCAGTATTTATAAGTCATAAGTAAGCAGACGTTTAAACATTTGTCTACAATATTATGGACAGATTTTAGAAGCAAAATACATCTACACAGGATCTATGATAAATTAGATAACCACAACTGCTTGTGGTGCAAAGGAATGTGACAAACTCCAAATATTGACTGAACACTATTTAAAATAAAAATACATTCAATTAAGCGCATTTGTTCCATATAACAATGAATAAAATGGAACTTCATCAGAACTAATGATAAAATACATTAAGACCTTACATATCCTAATTAAAATTAATTAATAAAAATTCATCCAGTGACTGTTGTCCAGATCAATTAACACCATTCACCCAACACTACTAGCTATGAAAGGACTGGCATACTGTTACAATTTTATTCAAACAGTATTAGTTTTAAACATTATATTGTTTTAATCCAAACATTGGGCTAATAAAAAATGCTTCATTTAAATCAGGAGACATGGCGGCATTTAACCTCAATTGCCACACTATTTCACTTTTGTCCAAATGAAAATTGGTTAAAACACCTTTTGGATCTTTTATAACTTGCTGAATAACCACAAACTAAAAATGTATGCCCATCATTGACTTGAATGTGTCTGCTAAGTGCATTCATAGATTTATATTTTTGATATCCAGCAAGTCCTTGTATAGTTGTTTTTACCCACCATTAAATCCCTTTATTCTGGCTGTGGATATGCACATTAAGCACTGTGCAATGTTCTGAAATTGCTGCTCTGTCACCAGCTTCTCAAACTAGGAAAGGAAGAGCTAAACCATGCAGCATTATGTTCATCAGTCCTGAAAAGTCATATAGTCTGGCTTTTCAAAACCCACTCAAGTTTTTATTTCATTTTAAAACAAATGCTGTGGTACAATGGGGTTAGTTTGGAACTTTTTGCAAATGTCTATTACTCCATGAGATTTTTACCACTTAGATAAATTAAGTGGAAAAAAAAGTTAGCCATTCACATCATCTCCCTTTTTTCTTTTGACAGCTCTATCCATTAGATTCATGTTACTGTAAGTTGTCAGCAATTTCATACTTATTATATAAAACACTAAAGAATTAAAGTATTTAGTGTACAAGAGTCGACAAGATCCAGGGGCCCTTTTTTTTAAATGTATTCATTTGTTACCAAAGTAAAGTAGAGAGCAGGTCATCATGTAGTTGTTCAGCCATGACTTATGCCAAAACACACACACACACACACACACACACACACACACACACACACACACACACACACACACTTATATGCATAAGTAAATATTATACATGCACACAGATAGGTAGATAGATATAAAAGGATACATGATACCAAAAAAAAAAAACATCACTACTCCACCCCCAAACAGATCAAAAAACATGGTGATTTGGTGACTGCACAATACTAGAGAAGGGGGAAAATTCCCCCCTAATATCTAGTATTCAGAGACTTTGCAGAAACATTGGTCTCCTGCTCATTCATATTGCAATAACCTTCTGTTCAACAAATTTACTCATAGGTTGGTACTAGGCTATCGGCCCTGGGGCCTATACAAGCCTAGCCATAACAATTCCCTGGCATTCCCATCACAAAGCCATTTGATTAAAATTGCATTCAACCATATGGAGGTTTACATATATGGATACTAGCAAGTTCTTTAGCAGTAACAAGAAACTAGAAAACCCAGCCAAAACACATTCAGAGGAAACATGCAAACTCCACAAAGATAATGACCAGAAGTCAGCAATAAACCCTGGATTTGAGAGGCAGAAATCTTAAATATTTATCCATATCTCTGCCTTTAGGAAGTGAAGTTAGACATGCAGGCCAGGTGGCTGTAGATCTACAGTTTTACAATACTTTGCATATTCGCAGAGAAATTATCAAATCAGACTGCTTTATACCTTTCAAATATCTAACAAAATAGGCAACATGATACAAAAATTACTTAAGAACCAGTTGTGCTGCGGGTGGTATGATAAACTCAGAACTTCATGTAGGTAGCTCATATTTGTTACCTAGATGAGATTTAGTCAGGGTTTATTTTTTAGCACTCACATCCTGCTGTCTCTGTGTTATTTTGTACTGTACTCTGTACTCCTTACACCTCAGATATTTAAATAAGTGTGTGAGAGACACACTGACAGTTATAAAGTACAAAGTATGTTTTTCTTAACAGAAATTCTTCTAGAGAATGTGTCGAACTTAACAGGTTAAGTGCAGTCTTAGGAACTTGATCTGGTTAGATTCAGTTACAGCACAAGGTATACAAATGGAGACTGGCAGTATCAAATAAGCATAGAGGTTACAGTTTATATGCATATACGCTCTTCATTCTCTAACAGACTTTTTTTCATATTTTCCCCCATAGGAGGAGTGAAGCAACAAAATACAAGGAATAAAAAGCAGGACTTGTAGCAAAGAATGAGTACTGTACAGATCAGAGTTGGAAATCAGTATAGGTGAGGTTAAGCAAACCTTATTATACAACGACCCCCCCCCCCCATTAATATTCAAAAACGTGCACACTGATTGGTCAGCGTGCACATATAGTAATGGAAAAAGGTCTGGTCGCCCGGACTTTTTCCATTACTATAACTCTTGCAGCAACACTGTCTCGCTATGTTAAACGAGTTTAGCATAGTGAGACAGCTTTAAAAAAAGCAACAGAGATTCTCGTTGCTTATTTTAAAGCTGTTTCGCTATGTTAAACCCATTTAACATAGCAACACAGTTTGTAAAAAGCAACAGAGATCTTGCTTTCTCCGTTGCTTTTGCCCACAGCTCTGATGTACTGCGTAGGCATGCACATGCTCAGTACATCAGAACTGCCGCAGAATACCAGACGGCTGCGGAAGGGCAGCAAGGAGGCATTATACAATGCCATTATTTAAGAAAAGTAATTATTTTTTTCTTAAATAATGTCATTGTATAATAGCAATAACCCACTTCTGGGTGTGGGTAATGCTGGATTTACCCACGGTTGGCTTTGTTTGGCCACTCGGGCTTCGCCCTGGTGACCAAACCACATCAACCATGAGTAAATCCAGCATTACCCACACCCAGGCGTAGGTTATTGCTATATTAGCCCTAAGACGGTACTTGCAGCTAGAGGTGGGCAATCGAAGGATTTTTTTAGAACGAGATGAGCTAAGAATCTGGCTTGACTATTAGAGTGAATTAAAAGCAGAGCCAGAGTTCAAAATTGGGAGTAAAATAGCAGCATGCATTCGAACACACACACACACACACACACACACACACACACACACACACACACACACACACACACACACACATATGCACACATACTTTGCCCCTAAGAAACCAGTTTGATGGTCAGTTACTTCCACATAAACCTCAACTACCCCCCCCAAAAAAAAATCACACATACTGCCACTTACTGCACATGCTTTGATTTTTTGAAAGTAATGTTAAACAGTAACCATGTATTTGAACTTTGCTGCTTACAGGCACATACAGAACTCATCTTCTCCAGCCGTCATATGTCATATGTAATAAAACAAAATGCTCCAGGACTTGCTAATGGAAATTATACTGCACTGTGTCTATGCCTTGCAGAATGTATACAAATGAGAAATACATAAAACAAGTAACACATTTCAGACAATAGTACAGAGACCCAAAGTTTCCATTGACATGGGATTAGAATGCAGTTTCAGCCACCTACGAGCAGTCTTTATGTATCCAGTTATTGCAGAAGGTGCATTTCATTGTTCAGAGTCTATACAAAGCTAATCAAACCAAAAAGCAATCCTCAAAGAAATTTAATTCTTTCTGTAGTCTGATCAAACAGATAGCTGCAAACACGTTGCTTCATAGAATTTGTAGCCAGACATGTAAAATAGCCATTCTTCTAATCGTTTACTCAGTTGTTCCAAGTGTAGTTTATTTTCCTTAAAGGAAAGATCACTGGAGCCCTGCAATGTATGTGCACAGTGACAGCACTCATGGTGAGAAACTAGCACTGGAGATAAATTCCTCCTAGACTCTGTGCATTTAAAAAACAAAGGCATACCTCAGTCCAGAAATAAGAGCAACGTGTGATCCTCAAAGTAGAGCAGGCTCCTTTTCCCCAGAGAAAGGATACACATGGCCATATTCCACCCCCCCCCCCACAGAGATTGAACACGTGTCCATATTCCTGATATTTCTCTCCAAAACCAGGACTGAAGCAAACCAAAAATCATTTTCCAAAGAAAAAAAGACACAAATTACTATATTATCCTTAATTGCAACAAATAGATTGCCTTTTTTTTTAAAGGGACAGTTTCTACCCTTTTATATTTCCTTTACTGTGTGTTACCAGTACCACCTCCACTGTACCAGTACCACCTCCACTGTAGGCTCAGTCAATCACAGGACTTGTCAGACATGACTGGACCCAACAGGAAGTACCCAGAACCTGCAGTTCTAGTCTGAATCAGAATTTATTTTCTTAAAAAGCAAGAAATTAAGTCTGAAGAGGCTCTGCTTGTTCCTGGTTCATTAACTGTCAGGAGAAAGAGCCCAAACTTGAACTTAGGCTTGAACCAGCACTGGCTCGCCCACCTGTACTTGCAAGTAACTACAACATAAAATATTGAGCACAAGTTCGTAAAATTATATGATCCAAGTACAGACAAGGTCACAAACGAACATAAGCTGCTTGCGCTTAGTGCCCAAAATATCTAAAAGAAGTGCTGTAGCTAAAATAGCAATGATGAGCTGCAAATCTCAGCAAAGGACCCTAAAATTCCTGGTGTAACTTCTGTACAATAGCTGTCTGCGTTGAGATATTCTATAGGGAGGTCTCGTTTCATCAAAACTGTGTAACGCAGCATGATTGTGTTACCTTAGAGTAGGTTATATTTAGATAAAGGACTGCAGCAAGTGAGGCCTTATGCATGAAGGCAGCCATTAAGTTTTCCAAAAGGCTGACAAAACAGAATATTGATAACCAGTTCTCACTTTCAACCGTAACCCTTCTATGCACATGGTGCTCGGAGAGCACCTCCATTTAGCAGCATTAACTGCTTTATTGTGCCATACTAAAGTAAAGTAATTTATCCAGTTATGTGGTTATTTTCCTCAGCTGTTACAGCAGCATCAGGTTGCTGATGAGCATAGCTCAGAGTGAAGTTTTCCTGCACAGAATTCCAACACTGACTACTACTGAGGCAACTATTCAGAGTCCTCCTTGCTCAAGGATCATTGATTTCAACTGATACAAAAATGAAGCAACTTGGTGAAAGAGTTCACGGAGCTGTAATGCCAGTTTTAATAACCCTGGCACGAGGTTTAGGGCATGCAGTTTCTATACTTGTTGAAAAGTTACTTTTTATTATTATTCTTGACAAATCTGCATTTTTTTACCTTTATTTATGTTGATGTCCCTTCTGTCCGAAGTCTGTTTATCCTCCTCCCGGTAACCATATGGATTTTCACGGAGTGTTTGCATTTCTGCACATCACAAGGACATGCCATGCGACTCTGTACTGGACAGAACAGGTAATCTGACAAAGAATACATGAACTGAAAAGGTTCTAAATCTTTGCACACAAAACTGTTTACCCAAAGTCTTATTTAACCTTAGCTGAGAAATCTTTTGACCACTACAAGCCTGATGCGGCTACATTTTGCCTGTAGACAAAAGCCAGTATTTGGTGCAGGCCATTCATTGCAGAAAATGCAACTCATTTATAGCTAAATGCAGTACAAATGGATGCCATATCACAGGTACATAATTGTGGCCTTTTTTTTTTTAGTAACTGGCGACATGGTTATTTGTTAAACCTGATGTTGTTCATGCTCAACTAAACTGCTACTCCTCTGAGAAGGGTGCAAGTGAATGTAAAAGCATCTTAAAACAACTTAAGTTCAAAATGCAAATAAATATTTAGCTGTACAAAGCAGTGTCTGCAGCAGCAGTTAGAACAAAATTAGGTTTTGACTGCCGTGAGTCATGCAAATCAAATCTTAACATCCAGAACCATATGTCACTCATTTATTCGGTCCTGGAACTTTGCAGCTACAAGGACTGAAGGGAGAGAGTCTAAAAGCTGTCTACAGCAAAATCCTGGAAGAGAGTGTTTTTATGTTCACCCCTGCCACTACAGTAGATGCCTTAGTGCTATACTGCTACTAAATGAGCTGAGGGTGGACTATATGGGGATAGAAAACATTATGGCCTTGTTCAGTCGGTCACCTTATGCCAATGAATAAGCTAAAATTAATATACCACCTCAGAACTTTACAAATGCTTCTGCTGAATTTGTACACCATTTCTGCGTGCCTTAAACTGCAACAAGCAAGACGTGTGGTGAATAAAGTAAAAGAGGCTTTGTCCTTGGTAAGGTATTCCACGAGTATCGATTCATTTTTTCACCAAGTTATTGTATAATATATGCAACCGCAAAATTTGCTCTCCTCCTCGTTCTCATACTATAATTCATCTTATCAATGCAGTCGGCATTTAGCTTTGCCAAATGCGAATTAAAATATAGTTTATGAAACAAAACCTGTGTGCACTTTTTGCTAGGTGCTCTGGTTTCCTCCCATTCCCAAATGACATGCTGCAGAACTGGTGAGCTCTACATTGCATGTTGGTGCGCTATGTATGTGTTTGTACATCTGCCAGCATTAACGGTCTGCTTTACTCTTGTGGGGTGACAATGGACACTGGTGTCCAGCATGACCCTGAATAGGATAAAGTGCATATATCAGAAAATGAACTGAAATGTAGGAATACATCTCAAAAATGCTTGAAAACAGAGGAGTAAACCATATTTTCCAAAACAGATCCAAAATCAGTGCAAAAAGTGAACCATTGCAACCTAACATTCAGCATATGGTACTGCAGGCAGCAGTCTGTTTCAAATATGGGACCCAGGAGTACCTTAAATTAATTCCCACTAGAGGACAAACACAAAGTTTGACTACTTTCATAAACAGATTGTGCTTTTCTTATTACAATTAGAGTCTCAAAAACAGACAAAGCACATGATTAAGAAATTTTCTCCAGTAAAATACACAACAGAACCAGCTGTGTGTATCCACCAGAAAAATAATTAAGTTTGGTATCAGTAAGAAAAGAATGAAAGTTTACTAAACTGATGTTATTAGACTGTTCAAGTGGTGAATGGTGTGTGCAATGGCTGTATTTGCTATCTGTACTACATGTGATATAGGTGATGAACAGGCACAAGTGCACACATGCAGTGCCTGTAGTGTAAGTGATGCCTGTGTAGACTGTGTGCAAAAGATGCATTGTTCATCACATGCATGCATGTAGTATTATTAGTATAAGTGATGCTCGCATCGAATAATGTGTACAAAATGGCAGTTCTTAAGCATTTTCAACCACTTTGCTGTTACCACCTGCCTCAATACTTGCTATTAAGCTGAAATGCCTCTTTTGCTGAAATCTCATACTTGTACTGTAATGGACATCTGCTTAAACTTTTTATTGTATAAAATTTTATTGAGTTTATTGTATTTTACTACAATTCTTGTGAACCTTTACTTGTGTAATTGTATTCTGGAGCTTTACTCCCTGGGCCTCCGCTGAAAAGGGGCGCAACCTCAGTCGGACTATCCCAGTCAATAAATGTCAAACAAATAAATTAAAAGGTACACCATTCATCACATGCATGTTAGTAGTATCTTTAGTACAAGTGATGCAAGAGGTGCATCATTCACCACAACCATACAGGTATTATCTGTGGTATAAGTGATGTCTGTAATAAATGGTGTATACGGTGGGTACATGTTATCTGTGTGTAACATCTGTGGTACAAGTGATGTCTGTGATGAATGGTGTGTAACATCTGTGGTACTAGTGATGTCTGCAATGGACAATGTGCACAGTGCGTGCATATAGTAGAAGTCTCTAATAAATGATGGGCTTAGTGGGTGCATATACTCTCTATAGTACAAGTGATTCTGTAATGACAGGTATGCACAATGCATGCATACAGTCACCTTGATGTCACTGTGACCAGGTGCAGTTTCAATGTGATTATAATTGTCAGGTTTTTTTAGTATCTTGCCACTTTCTTCAGGGTGAGGTATAAAAAAAGGGTCTTGCTTTCTATGATCTGAATAACTGTCTGCTTTTGAAAAACATAAATTTGGAATATATCAATTGTAGAGTCAGTACAAGCACAAATAATGGAGTCTTCAAATCACCATAAATAATCCAGCATGACACATTTATCAGTTAAAGATTCCCATATCTTTAACAAATTTCCCTGTCTATAAAACAATGATGGTCTCTGTACATTTAAGAAGTATTTTGATGATTATTGTAATATCAGTTAACGCATACATGGGATGATGGCTGTCAGTGCCAAGCAATGACCAAAGACTGACAGCCATTTGATTATGTTTATGAGCTGCAGGTTTGACAGTCCTGCAGTCAACACATCCTCTGCAGTGCCTCTGATTTGCAGTATGAAGGAGCATATAAATCTGTCTGAATACCTTTTTTGATACATAGGAATGAACTTGGTCACAGACTACACTCAACCAACGTTCATAGAGAATTACAGTATCGCACACAAACATTAACCACCTCGACCGTTCATTAAAAAAAAGAAAGGTCACACAAAAGTACTGAATGAGAAAACAAAAACAGTAATACCACAAAATTCCTCAGACACTCTAAGCACAATGTCAAAACCTGCAAAAATGGGAAGTATTAAAAAAATCATAACATTACTGACATGAATACTCTGTTGCACCTCACAACACCAATGAAAAACTACAAACAATTTTAACAAAGGGTTTTGAATAATTTAAATTCTTTAGCAACAATAAGTTTCACCAGAGAGTGTGGAACATACAGTAGTTACCTGTGCTGTCATCACGAGTTACTTTCCTCAGCATTTAACTTTAAGGGCAGTTCATGATGCCTTGTTTAACTTGTACAACTGATGTTTCAGCATCATTTATTAAGACTTGCACAGTATTCATCGCCTTTCCTTCCTAAACACTGGCACTATGCATCAGACAACCATAATATCTTAAAATGTTTGTCTTAAAGTTGCATAACCATGCCTTTGCAAAGTACAAATTTTATACATATACACAAACTTGTGCGCGCACGGGTGCACACACATACATACACTGTATTACTATACAAATGGCTGTACTTATTTCTTTTTGACAAACATATCCAGCAAAAAACAATGAACATAGAAAAGCATTGAAACATGGACCTGCCCCACGCAGGACCCATGTTAAACTATTTTGCAGTTTTGATGTTTTGTTAGTTGGTAGGTTTTAAATCAATATTATGAGGGTCTTCCTTTCCTTCCTCTACCTCCATAGGGTTATACCTCTTAATGTACCCAGAGTAATCCTAGCCAGCCCTGGAAAGTTTAAATAGTTCCAAGTGTCTGAAGTACACAATCCAGTCTTCTTCCTTTCACCCTCTGCAACTGAGACCCCTCAAGCCAATCACCTCCCGAACTACCCATCCCCTCAACCAGTCTTTCCATCTGCTTGATGAGGATTCCCAATTAAGCACTTTAAGAAACTACCTCAGGCTACCTCCTTACCAGCCAGTTATCCCTATAATCAAACTCAGCAGTAGCTCCCTCTTACAGTATTGATTGCAGTCTTGCCTTTAGAAGACACTAGTTGCCCTTTCTTTTCCTCGTTGCCTGTCACATTTTATTTACCCTACTCACACCCTTTGTAATACAGTCTTGAACAGAAAAAAGTGCTACTTCACAGCCGCACATGTAAAACAACAAACAAGATGTATTCTGGACTATTTACTTTTCTCTCACTATAACCAAAATTTATAGCAACTCTAACAAACACAACATGGTAAAACAGGTTAAACAACTGGCAATGGTAAACAGCTAGAATTAGTATTTTAATAACACCTCTGTAACGTACGTCCAGCTAACCATCCCTTACATTTTCAGCACTGCCATATCATTTGCATCTTACCATGTCTCATGCTCAAACATTTAAATGGGAATGTCTTCCTGAACAGGGATGAAAATGGAATACCTCCCTGAACCAGGATGGAAAAACACTTCACAGTAGAAGTATCCACACAGGTATCCAATGAGAAGATGGTTAATTATATGCAACTACCAACATGAAATAGCAATTAAAAACATCAATTCCCTATATATCCCTCATATACTCTACAAATGTTTAACTTCACCTCATCAACACTAAACATACTGAAGACAAAGGAGCAGGCTACCATCCATTCATTTAAAAGCATCTTGTAATAGTCTTGCTCACTGAAATTCTGCAGTCCTTATCATCCTGGAGTCAAGTCTACACTTGTCTTTTCTTCTTCACACTAATTATACAGTATTGCTTGATTGGCACTTTCTCACTTTAGTACACTTTTCTTGGAACAAAGCCAAGGACTGACAGTGATTGAAGGAGGAACCACACAGGATTTTAATGAAAATCATCCTGCCATCACCACACCCTTTCGTGTTGTGGATTGCTTAGTTATCCAGGCTTGTTGGGTAGCTATAACATTAGATGGTACTGATTCTTCAGTTTCAGTAAACCTTCCTTTCCCTATTAGTTCTGTATACCTGAATTTCCATACAAAGCGGTATCATTCATCTCCATGATCTACCTTTCTAGAAAATGAATCAGCTCAGACCTTCTCCCCCTCCTTCAGTCCAGCAATACCCACTCCCGTACAGCAGTTTTCAAAATCCTGCATCTTGTTTTGGGGAGTCTGGATCATCCCTTAAACTATCCTTTTAATCCTGGCTTCATACCTCTCAAACTTTTAGTGCAATAAATCTGGACAAACCCCAACAAAATGCTTGGACAAAGGTCCAAAAATATGTGCATATTTTAAACATTGTTCGCATAAACGTAGAAAGTTGCTAGAATAACACGGTTTGTTTTAACAGACATTTTCAGAAAGATATGAAGTCAAACTCAAATGCATGTCATTTAGTGACTTCAATATGAAGTCATCCAACTGATTTGCCAGAAAACCATAAATTTTATGAGGAACAGACCAAAAATCTGGATAGTTGAGAGGTATATTTGGCTTTCAAAACACCAGCAATTCTTTGCAGCTCTGAGTGAAGAGCCAACCGTTTGATTTTCTCATGTTCTGCTTTGATGGAATCCTCTCCCACCTCATGGTAATTATATCCACCATTATAGGATCCTTAGAAAGTAGGATGCCATTGATTTTTTCTTCCATACTGGTTGATGGCAACATGCATACACCATCCCAGGTGAAAGCAGCACAGTTTGCATACCTGCTCAGGCAAGAGCAGCACACCGCACATACCATCCCTACAGCACACAATGCACATACACCAACATTTTGCCATGAATAGAATACCCAGGGTGCCATTACTGTTCAGAACCCATAGAGAACCCCCTCCCCCCAAATGTCATCTGTGAGCCTTGCCAGATATCTACCCTACAAGCAGCTTTTCATCCATTGCTGTTTGGTACAGATACATACAGTATCTGAAAAGTATGGAGTAACTTGTAATGCAGTGGGATCTGGTATGGATATTGAACAATTTTCCTTAATATTATCTTATACTAAATCTGTAACTTGTGCTTTAAGCCTTTCCTTCCAGTCATTGTTCCATGATCCATTTCAATCAAGCACTTGTTCAGCTAACAAAAGGAATAAAAACAAATTACTCATAACAGTACCATAAATTCAATCAAATATTTTAAGAGGGAATCCATGTTAATGAAGAACTTTTAGAAAAAAAAAATTACCTCAAAATACCCAAAACTTGAAATGTAAAAAAAATGCAGGTCTTAAAATTTAATTTTTTGAGATGTCGCAAAAAAAAAATTATGCAGAATGATTTTCAGGATGCAGCTCTTGCATGATGATACACTGAGATGAATTGCCAATGGTTTCCCAAGCTATATTTTTGTATTTTTTTTTTATTGGAGTACTGGATATGTTGACAGTAGGGACTGTTTGACAAATGTAAAGCTATTGCACTTTTTTGTATTTCACCATTTTCAGTACACCAGGTATTTTCTAAGGTGTACAGGCACTAGAGGTGAGAATTGGTTGCAAAACACCCAATTTGCAGTCATTTGTAAATTTAGTTAACAAGATTCTCACTCTGGAAATCACCAGTGTAAATGCTGAAAAGGAGAGAGTTCCCAACACAAAGTCCTGGGGGACTCCACTGGTTACTTACAGTTCATGGGAAGGTGCTTTTTATCTGAGAGAATGAAAGTGTTCTATATCTTTTAGTTAGTTTGCTATCTATCTCACCATGGTGATTCTATTTTTGGACCATTTAATTTTTAGTATACCTGTAATGCTTATACAGTGTCAAACAACTTGACCAGCTAAAGATATGCTGTGAAAACACAGAATGATCACTGTTCACAGCCTCAGTGACCCTCTTGAAGAAGTTTACTAAATTTCATAATTAGGATCTCCATTTAAAGAAGCCAAAAGTTTGAGGGAAAGCCTAATAAGATTTTGATATCATAATTGAGGTCAGTTATAATGCATTCCATAGCTCTGCAGATCAGGCTCATCAGGATTATGTTATGGGTCTGGAATTACCAGAGTCCATCATGGTAGGACCCACAATTATGGGGGGGGGGGCTTCACTACCTCAGTGCTCCATAATCCAGGAACAAATCCTGCAGCTAAGCTAAGGTTAAAAAGTTTGTAGGGAGGTTCAGCAACTACATGTTTAGCACTATTTATTAAGCAAACTGATATGTTGCCCTGAAGGCGCTTCCAAAAATACTTCAAGTGGGACTGGACATGTTCCTTGGTGATAATAGGGAGTGGAATGGATTGTGGAATATGTGGTGTTTTGATAGTTGTTTTCAGGTAAAATTTGCTTGGAATTTTTTAGGCCGTATTACGGAAAGGTCTAATGGGTTGGAGTAAGAGGTGTCATTTAGAAGTTCTGGGCATGGTTACTGTTGTTCCTTAGTTTCCCAACCCAGATAGACAAACAATGAGTTAGTCAGGCTTGGCTTCAGCATCCAGTTTAAGTTCATGGGTTGTTTTAGTGGTCCTAATAGGTTTTTTCGCCTACTTTAGTTCCCTAAAAATGTTTTGATACTATCCTCATCATACAAAGGTTTAGATTAGTTGTATAAACTGAAGAGCCTTTGTTCACTTCCTATAAAATTTGTTGATGAACCACCAGGATTGATTTCACAGTTTGATCATTATATTTTATTCTAGTCAGGACTGCCAACTCCATGCATTTCTCTAGCAGAGCATAGAAGTAATTTGTGTATCTTAGCACCATCTCTGATGCTGACCTTGTAGTAACAGATGAATTTTGAAATTTTGTGATCCATTTTGCCCATTTGAAATTCTTGAATTCACAGATACAAGTTCTGGGGATTTTAAAAGTAAATCTCACAGGTTTATGCTCCATCTTATCTGTGGAAGGAGGGATCAGGGGAATAGTATTGTGCAGAAGCTATGGAGTGCATCGTCTAGCATGTTTATTAACTGTGTGTTCCTCAGAGTGTTTACTGATGAAATCCAAGAACTTCTGGGCATACCCTGTGTTGAAAGTACATGTGCCCTATTAACTGAGTGGTAGCTGTAGATAGATAAAACCCTCATAACAAACTAAATGACTACAGTTTAATTGGTAACTGAAACACTGGAGAAGCCGAGAAGGAAAGGATGGGTGTGAGCATCCAATGCTAGCTTGTCCACCTGGGGGTGAAGGATGTAGTCCAACATGCTCCACTGATAAGACTACAAGGAGGACAGTGTCTTACAGGCAGCAATAGTTAGGATGTGCACTTGGTCCTTGTCGAGCCACATAGGTGGTAGTTTACATGGGGCATGTCCAGGAATGCACATGCTATTAGTGGAGGGCACTGCATAACCATGCCCGTGTGAATGCTCACATAGCCATCAATGAGAAGGGATTAGAGCAACAAAGCCCTGATGGTAGAAAAGGATGATGCCTACCATAAATGGTCAGTAACTAGATCCATCACTTTTCAGTGGGGTTAATTCCAGCGGTAATGATTCATAGATGCAAGGAGAAAAACATCAACAAAAAGTGCTCCCCAGAGACAGACCCATCCTTACCCCTAATGTCAGGCAGCAAGTAAAACCGGTCATTCCTGTCTATTCCAGACCATATCTCAAATCACTGTGCCACTAGTTAAACCTGGTTATTTGTAATGTAGTTATGGTTCTATCCTTCTACAAAATGAAGATGGCCTAAAGCTAGACTAATCTTTCATGCAAAACAGGGGTCTAACTTTACATGGTCGACTTTTCACAAAGTCGACTTTCATATGGCGGAGACCATATGATCGACTTTCGTAAAGCTGACCATGTAAAATAAATGGTTTACCTTTACAACACCGAATCACAGTGGTGCGATTACTCATATGAGCATATTGTAACCACAAAAATCAAAACAGCGACAATTTTAAATGTTCGAAAATCAGCAAATCGAAAAGCAGATTAGTTGATTTTCAACATAAAATGTCAAAAAAAATGTAATCATGTGTAAAGCAGAGTGGCAAGCCCCCAGGCACCCCCCCCCATGTGGGGGGCTGCACACCCCACACCTCCCTACTTCAATATTCTAACTCTGAGATCACACTACAGTGGGGAAAGGGACCATTTTCCGATCCCCACTATAGTGCAATCTGCCCCAAAATGCCAAATGTCACTGTGCATTTGCTCATTTCACATTCAAACCTTTTTGCATTCGTTCGCAAACATCAGTTTGCACATCTGTTGTTTGCCCATGTGCAAAACGTACACATGAAGGTAAACCAAAATAAATACAAAAAACATAACGAACACTTACCTTAGACTGTTAAGCAGGGGGGAAAGCCCCCCTGCACCACCCATAACTTAATATACCAACTCCGAGATCACACTACGTATGAAAGTAGACTTTGTGAAAAGTCGATCATGTGAAGAGGACCTCAACACAGCACCATCGAACGTTTAAGCCGTGGTTATATTCCCTTTCACAGAAGTCCTGTTCATTACCAGTACCTCCCCTTGCATGTCAAGCAATGCAATTCCATGTCAGCCTTTAACAAAGTCTACATAAATGAATGGGTGCCCCAAAATATACTCCAGGACTTGTATGCCTTGCCTTCCTTGAAAAGGCTGGTAGTCCCAGAGGGTGGTTATTGGCAGAGCACGCATGGTCTTTGGTCAAACATACTCATTTCATATGACACTATTATTATATACCGGATTCTTTATCAGATTCTTGTTAAAGGTTTTTGTGAAGGTCTAAAATCTATACACAGAGATTGTTTACAACATTTTGTATCTTCAGTGTAATGACTACTAATTATAACTTTCAAGGATTGTTGGCTATGGCTTTTTTAGTTACTAAATAAATCTATTTGCACATTTGGTTTATACATCAATTTAACTGCTACGAAATAGATCAGCAGTCAGGTACCACAAATACAAATAAATGAAAGACATCAAAACCCAAGTGGAAAAAACAACTAAATAAAAGTCAATAAGTAGAAAGCATTTGCTCAGCCTAGTTTATACTACTTTGTACCAAATACAAAGCTACATAAACTATGTAAGCAAAAGCTTGTTCAGCCCACCAGCCAAAAGAATTCATTCTGCGTGTGGCTGATTATGGATTCTTAGCCATTTCTGACCCTGCTAGCCTTTTCAAAGATAGTATATTCATCCAAACCCTTCTATGAAAAAATACACTATACTGTTGTAAACCAAATATCATCTGCATTACCCAACTGTCTGCACCTGTGCTCTTGTTTACCTCTTGCTTGTAGACATTTTATTTATAAAATCAGACAAGTCTTAAGATACTGTTACAGGCTCAAGTATTAGTAAATATACTGTGCATTCCATTTTACCTAGTTTATTTTCTATCCACTGGCTGTCAAACATCATTTTCCGCATTTTTCTTACGAGGGCATGCCATTTCACATATTCATCATGGATGACCCCATTATACTCATATCCGCACTGCGCTTTCCTCCATGTGGAGATTACAATGTTAGACCTACTGACAAGCACACATCTCAAACAATGTTCTTTGATACACCACAAAAGACTCCTCTCTAACCTATGCATGTATGTCATAGTCCTACTGTATAATATTTTGCCTGCAAAGTACACTACATCTAGGTGTACACTCACACAAGTGTTCCTAAATTAAACTAAACATTGCTACAAACTATTCAGTCATCTTGTCCGATTCTTATGTAACTGCCAAATAATGTCTTATCCCTCTATAAAAGAGTATGCACTTCCTCTCACCTCCATCTGTACCATAATGTACCACCTCCTTATGAAATAAGCAAAACAAGATATGCAGGTTTATTAAACTCTCAATGTATACCTACACTCCAATGCTTGTTCCTTTATTTCACCAGCACCTTATCAATAGTCTTAAACTACTTCCCTTTTTTGACACTACCCTCCACATACATCTTGATTTCTGGCCCCAGAGGACTGCAAGCAGCACCAACCACTATTTTGTCAAACAGAGAAAGGGGAGTTTTTATAGGATTAAAGAACCAGGGACACTACTATTAATGGAATGGCCCTTCTTTACAGAACCAACACCAGCCGCTTACATCCCAGAGAGAGAGAGAAAATTTGCCCAATTTACAGATACTCAGAACCTTCTCTCTCTCGCTCTCAAAACCTCTTAGCACAAGAATTCTGCACAAGCCAAAAATAATGGGGAGGGACAAAGGCCCAAAACCAGGTTCAGATTTTAAATACTGCTCATATAAACTTAGAAAACTACAAGAATAGCAGGTTTTACATTAAAACGCTGAAGGATATAAAGTCTAACATATAAATGTGTCATTATGTGGGGAAATCAGTTATTTGCCAGAAAACCACAAATTATATGAGGAACAGACCAAAAGTATGAAATGCTCAGCATCAACTAATGCACAAGAATATTTTCTATTGCAATAGTTCCTTTTATTTTGTACGAATTCAAATTAGCAAGTAAATTTGTAATTATTAATATAGATTATTTAAGGTCTGTTCATATACATTACTGAATGTAATGTGCTGTAGCTTTTCTTCCCAGTCATCTGCTGAAAAGGAATGCCTGACAAAACCAGACAAACTCAACAAACAAAATGAAAATATAATAAAAAAGTACTGACAGCTTTACTCATTCTGCTGTACTCTTGTAGTAAGATACTTTAATAACATTAGATCCCGAATTCTATTATATCCAGATACAAACTCCATCAGCAGATCCATAATGTCTTCTGCTACACACTAAATGGAATACCGTACTGTTTTATTTTCTAACTAGCTTGGATGTGTTATGCATGTTTTAGTGCATGCTTTCAAATATTCAAGATGACAAACTCAGATGTTCTCATTTCTTAATAACTGTTACTGAATTCAGCCAGGTTGTCCAATTTAAAATAGTAAATTGCAACTATAATTTGCCATCTCTACTTCACAATTTGCTCCACACAAACAACGCATACAAGCTATGTGTCAGTATTTTTCTTAGTACAGGTGTTAAAACTTCCCGTAGAAGAAAAAAAAAAAAAAAGTGTGAGCATTCATCCTCAGTCCAAAGCATCCTGTTAACAATGCTAATTTCCCATTCCTCTTAAGGCATTTTTGGAATTAGGCCATTTCCCATGAAAAGTAAAAAAAAAAAAAAATCCTGAAAGCAATAGCTTAGGCAAATTCAAGTGTTTAGTGCCATCAGAAGTACTTCAGACAAAAGAAAAAATGACTAATAAGGAAGACGTTTAACAGCAGTAAAAAGGCTAGTTTCTCTCTTCATTTGGTGTGCCTTATGTTAAAATTTTTTAGCCAACCCTTGGAACAAAAAAAGACGTCTGCATGAACATTGGTAATAACATGCTGAAACCTTTAAAGGGAAGGGAAACACAAGTAGCACACAACAGGATGAAAAAAACTTGTGCAAACATGGAAATGGATAGTCGGAAGTTGAGTCATTTTAAAGTAACAATACTTGGGAGGGCACGTATGCAATGTAAATTTAGTACACAATATTAATATGCAGACAAATTACTTAAAGGCAGTACAAGTGCTATGCGAAACGGGCAATCTACAAAATGACAGCGGAGGCTATTATATATGTGCAGAACATAATTTACTAATCAGCATAAGGCGTAGGACACATTTTCAGAGTTATAGTCTGTGCTACGTAGCTACTTCTAGCATTCATGTAATTCTGTACAGCAGGAACAAACATTTTCCCTCAACAAGGAAGTATTTGGGGAAAGCATTTGCATGTATGCTTGTGTGTGTATACATACATATGCAAGAATAGTGCCAGACAAGGTGAGCATTATAAACAAACAGACCACTCATGGTGTTGTGAGGCCAAATGCATTGGCACCCCATCCCTGGAAAGCCATTTCCTTACAATACCCACCCTAGGGGGGGGTTACGGCACTTGGAAAATATTTGTTCAATCCCCAGCATTCTTTTTAAGGAGGAGGAAAAAGAAAAGCACCCCTTGTTTGTTTATAGTGGGGTATTTCACAAATTTTAGCTTTAGAAACTCTAGATAGCCAGTGAAGTTGTATATATGAATGAAGACATGTGTGTGCACTTCTACATTTATTTCAGAAGGCAGCATTTAGTACTGCAATACTTGCCAGATTGGACTTGTAACATTCTGCTTTGCATTTTATCACAGGAAGCACACACATGAATAATACAAAACACAAAAATTTCATTTTTAAATACACAAAGTTTACTTCTGAATGGAGGGGTCAATTTTGAATGTGGAGTTTTGATAATATGCATTGTAATTTATAGCAAAGGATAAGTAAAATTCTATACTTTAAATGTCCAAAGTCAGCATTTACTAATATAATACATTACTATTGCATCTGAAAAAGTGTTTTGACTTTTGTTCTTTTTATTTTAAGGGGCAAAATTAACACAGAATCTAGCTCTGTTCTGCTACAGCTCAATCATGTGTCTTTGACTGGTAGTTGTGATGTGAGGGTCTCACATTGGAGGTGTATTATGTTTTAATACCTCGGACAGGAACAAAAAGACCAAATTTACACACTGCTTGCCAGTGCTGAAATTGCCAACAGATTATTTAACTGAAATACCTCTGTCTGACAGCTCTTCTGGCAGCTGTTTTAAAGAACTACAGAACAATGGCATTCGACAGCCAAACAAGATACTGAACTAAGAATAGTTGGTCCTGTAGGTAGTGAGAAGATTAAAGATGAACATTCGAGAAATGTGATTTAAACAGACTGGTCCAAAACATACTTTCTGTAACCCAGCATAATTAAAAAACTCAAAAAACAGATTTGTTTCTGTAGTGAGGAAAGCCCCCTTGCTTCCCCATACCCATTAGCTTAAATAAAATTCCATAGTTGCACTACAGTGGAAGAAGGGAAAAATACTGAATGTGCTCTACCACCATACTGCACAGTCCAGCACACCACAGTAAAATTATTCTTTTTAAATCTTTAAAGAAAACTTGCATCAGAAATAAGGAAAGTTTTTGATTAAGTGGTAAAATGTACTAAATATCATTAGATTAAATATTAGATCTTTTTTTTGATGACTTGTGTTTAGATAAAGTGAAAGTTATACATACATTATACATAAATTTCATAGGTCATACAAGTGGCCTGTGTTTGTGGGTGGAAACATGTCAACATACTGAAAAGCAATATATGGAAAATCACCACCAGAGACTCTACTGGTATGTTGCAAAACTCACAAATCCAAAAACAGGAAGAGACCGCAACCACTGTTTTAGGTTAACTACCTCGATTCAGGAAACGGATAAAAGAGATATCATAGGAAAATATATGGAAAATCAAAATACCTCTCCCCTAAATGGGAAGAGAGTTAGCCTTGCTCCCACCCCCCTTCCAAACCCCCCCAGACACACACCTTGGAGGAACCATTTTAGTGATCATTTCTGTGTTTCACTAACAAAGGAGTGATACTGACTGTTGACTGGCTGTGTAGCACATGTATAGTATAGCATAGCAGGTATTTTCAGTTCAAGACTATAAAGATTCAATATTTTGATAATTCAGGATTTTGCATTCTGCCTGTAAAGCGAGACTGTGTTAATCTTCACACTGGGAAAGATCTAGAACCTCTATTATGTACCATGACAGTACAATGTTGTCTGCAATCAGATGTAGAGGCCCACATGAGAGAGTTACGTGCATTTATAATTGCCAGCATCTATTGTACATTTGTGTCTTTAGCTGGCCTGTTTTGCTCCAAAGACCCTGCACATTTATGCCCACAGACACAGCCCCCCCCCCCCCCATGCAAAGTCTGAGGTATTCTCTCAGAGTGAGGGAACAGGCTCTATGACCACTTGAGTAAACAAATGCTGACATGAGAAAAAAAGGAAATTTGATCTGGTGGATGAGGAGGAATCCCCTGAAAAGGTGCGACACTCCCATGGCAATTTCTATCCCAGATGGATCACCCTCAGAACCCATTTGTCTAATAGTATACTTTACAAAAAAGAAATAGAGAGCCAAATTTGACTTGTCACTGTGGGAGGGGGGGTATATTGCAATTTGCAAATGGCAAATTCTACTAGCTCGATTGTTCTGGTTTCTGGGAGGCTCTTTTTTTTTTTTTTTTTTTTTTTTTTTAAAATAAGAAAATTCTGTGTCAGCGATGAAACCTTTAAAGAAACTGGGAGAAGGAAGGCTGAAAACTCATTCACCCCTTGAATCAGTTTCCCATGTCATTACACTTTTCCAGGACCTCAGCAGCAAATGAAGTTTCAGCTCCAACATCCTTGGGTAAATTTTGAAACTTTAACCATGTAAACCTTATCAACTCCAGTAGTTTCTGCCCTGGAAGAAGCATCAATGGAGTCAAAAAAGGCACAGAAGCAAATCGATGCATTCAAAGTTTTTTTTCCCCTTCAGAAGAAGGGAAGGTGGTTATTCCCAAATGAGACAAACTAAAAAAAAAAAAAAACTGGCACGCACTTGAAACTCTCCTTAGCATGGAGAACATCGATATCTGTGCAGTAACAGAAACCTGGTTCAAGGATCCCGAGAGCACCCCAGCACTACCAGATTATACCTCATACCATGCTTTTCGGCCCCAAAACTTGGACCGAACCACAAAAGGAGGGGGAGTATCAATATTCTTCAAAGATACCTACACCTCCAGGTTGGTGGCACAGCACGAAGCATCAGAGACTATCCATTTGCAACTAACAGTGGGTAAAACTGCCTTCCAGTTTATAGCCTGCTACAGACTGCCATCCCAAACCCAGGAAACCCCACTCAGCCTTCCTGAGAACACTGGAAAATATGAAGGTCTCTCCAAACACCATTATATTGGGCGACTTCAACTACCCAAACAGACTGAGAACATTACTCTAGCTCCAACACCCTAGCCCAAAGGTTCCTAGAATTTATAAACTCAAATGCTATGGAACAGCTTGTTACCACTCCCACAAGAGGGGAAAACATACTGGACCTGATCATCACCAACATGGGGACTCTATGCTCCAGCCAGAAGTGTATCCCTCACTGGTAAGATCAGACCATAAACTAATCTCACTGGATATTCACATCCCAACCCCACCCCCTGCCCAGAAACCCACAGTGAAAAACTTCTCTAAAGCAAATTTCACACTTCTCAAAACCGAGGTGGAATCCTTCAAAGCCCCCGGGCCTGTGGAAAATACGGCCCAGACCGCAGAATCCTTTATAAATGCATTCTATGAACACCTTCAGGAATGCATGGATCATGCAATCCCAAATAAAACCAAGACCCAATCTTCCAAAGGCAGATGTCCTGTCTGGTGGACCCCAGCCATAAACAAACCATACAATAGAAGGAGGAAGCCACTACATGACAGAGCAACATCCCAAAAAGGGAAGGCATCTCTGATCAGTATTAGCAAAAAACTACGGGCACTCATAAAATCGTCTAAGGCCAGCTTCGAGAGAAAAATTGCACAGGACACTAAGGATAATCACAAGGCTTTCTTTAGTTATGTTAGGAACCTGGGTGGGAATTCCCAGATATGCTCAGAATTAGTCCAAAATGACAAAAAATACACCGAACCCACAGACATTGCCAACATCCTAGCTGACAGGTTCAGTGCAAACGTCCCCCCCCCCCCAAAGGGCAAAAATCCATCCCAGCAGAGTGCTGCCCCCCTGACATCTCAGATGCTCAGGTAAGAGCCACCCTCTCCAAAGCAAAAAACACAGCATCAATGGGACCAGACCGTGTCCCGGGCTGCATCTTACATGAACTCCAAGAAGAGCTAAACCCAAACATAAAACTACTGTTCAATCTTAGCCTTACTACAGGATATGTACCCAAAGAGTGGCATACAGCAACAGTGATCCCTCTCCACAAAGGTGGTGCCTCAACAGATCCTGGAAACTATCGCCCCATAAGCCTGACTAGCTTGGTCTGCAAAGCTATGGAAAGGATAATCATGGACCTCATAAATAAAGATATTGGGGACCTACAGACACCGGATCCTACCCAGTTCGGCTTTGTTAAGGGCAGATCCTGCCTCTTAAACCTGGTCAATTTCTTTGAAACAGTCACCAAGGCCACTGACGAGGGGAAGGTGGTCTACACAGCCTACCTGGACCTCGTAAAAGCCTTTGACACAATACCCCACTCGGGCATTATAGATAAACTCACCAGCTTAAATATAAACCCCTATGTCACTAGATGGGTTGCAAACTGTCTCAAGGACAGAATCCACATGGTTAGAATTGCTGGAGCCATGTCAGACTCCAAACCAGTTACAAGTGGCATCCCACAAGTCTCAGTCCTGGGACCTCTCTTGTTCGGTATATATTTCTCGGAGGTACAGGCCAACATGGAAGGACTGTGGCTGACCAAGTTCGCAGATGACTGCAAACTGGGTGCCATAATTGACTCTCCAGCCAACACAAGCATCCTCCAAAAGGGCCTCATAGAATCAGACAACTGGTGCCAGAGCCATGGCCTCAAGCTAAACGCCAAAAAGTGTACAGTCATCCCCTTTGGCAAAAACAAAGTGCCACAAATTACCACATATGTGGTAATCCATTAAGTACGGAAGAAGTAATTAGGGACCTGGGGACCCAAGTTGATAGCAATCTCTCATTTGACAACCACGTGGCCAAAGTGGTTAGAAAAACATTTTATATAGCCCACCTAATCATGAAGGGATTCACAGCTAGATCAGAGGAGGTCATCGTGTCTCTTTACTCATCCCTCATCAGGCCCATAATGGAGTACAATGGCCCTTTTGGGATGTACCTTACCAGACACCTGCAGCAACTGGAAAGACCCCAAAAGTACCTCACCAAGAGGATCAAAGGGCTCAAACAGATGCCATATGCTGCCCGGTTAAAGAAACTCCAGCTCTACTCAGTGGCATACCGCCTGCTCAGAGGCGATCTGTGCCTGACGTATAAAGCCATGTCCAACCTAGAATTAATGGACATGCTGCACCTCAGAAAATCCAAATCCCATCGAGCTATGCACTCGAGAGATTTGAACCTCAGCACTGAAATAAATAGGACATGCTGGAGGGACAGATTCATAACCCAGAGGCTCCCTTCACTCTGGAATAAAATCCCAGTCCAGGTTAGGCAGAGTCCCTCATTGACTCTCTTCAAGAGGAATCTTGAGGAGTGGATGGGAGATTGTAGGTTTACCCCGGGTATCACTTCTGTGTCACTGTTAGGACAGAGGCACAGTATACTAACCTCGAAAAAGGGCATAGCAAAATTAATTTAAAATGGGTGGCGAAAGCCAAACACACTCTGGTTAGGCTTATAAATGCCCTAAGGCAGATAGCCTAGTATGGCTAGGCTTATAAATGCCCTAGGGCAGATAGCCTAGTATGAACCTATAACAAGTCAGTCTGACAATTAAGAATCCTATAAATGTGGCAGAGGGATAGACCCCCCCCTACACACACACACACACACACACACACACACACACACACACACACACACAATCTGTCAAAAGCTTTCCCATCCTTATCGGGGGAGGGATTAGCATTTACTAAAAGTTTAGCTGCAGTTGGATTAATTAGATGAAAAATTTAGGACTCAGAAACTTTGTAAATTCGATCTGCCTTCTTGGGGGCTACAGGCTGGCTGTCAGGCATGTTGCAAGCTGTAATAAAAACATCCTCCAAACCTGGAAGAGTAGGAGAAACAGGAGTGGGTACATGAAATTCTAGTTGTAATAAATATTTTTTTTTCCCCAAAAGCACTGGGATTTCTTCATGTTCCTACTGAAATTATCAGTTCATTCTAGATATAGTTTCAGAAAAAGAAAATTTCGCCCAAGGGGCAGTCAGAAGAATCTGAGGAGAAAAAAAATTGTTCCCTCACAATTATGTCCCTGTTCATCATCCTAGGAATGTTCACAAAAAGAGGATTTCTTTTTTTTTTCCTTTAACAGAGAACCCAGAATGAGAACAGTAAAAGCCTGAACCAAGCCTTGAGGTAGACTCAATAAATCATTCCTGTATAAAGTAACTTGGATATACAGAGATAAATGTGTAATTGTATGTCTGCTTTTATGGATGTTTCTGTTAAAAAAAAAGAGCAGACTCCTGTCAGATCATTACCCCAGGAAAAAGGCTTCCCAGTTGGTCAAAGCAGAGATGCATTCCCCACTCCTTCCTAAAAGGCTGACAAGAATAGTTGTTCCATGCTTACAAGGGACACTCAAGCAGCTGCAAGGGACATGCATACCCCTGATCCATGGCATTAAATGCATCACAAAACTTTCACTTGCAGCTTTTAGGGGTCTGATGCCCCCCCTCCACTGTATAAATGGATTTGGACACAAATTTACTTGTGCTCCTTGCCCTAAAACACACACCCATTCTAAAAACAGCCCTGTACAGAAGGTGGATGCAACTTGTGGGGGTGGGAATGGTGTGGTCATTGCTACTTTAAATGCTAATCACAATCTAATGTCAGGAGGAATGCACAGGACATCATTAAAGCTTGTGTTGGAGGAGTGTCGGCATGGTTTCATTTACTATTCGCACAGACATCTGGTGTACAAAGGCTACTGTAGTTCATATACCGTCGTGTACTGTCTAGGAGCAGCACATTCTACTGTTATCACTATTTTTAAACTTCCCCCAGATATGTACTCGGGTGGCAGTCTTTGCATGGTAAAAGTGAGTCATATTGTATATTTGTATAAGTTTATTATGGAGGCCATTTGAATGTCATCCCAGTCAAACATAAGACCATCATTGCCTAAACATCTCTCTTTTTTTTTTTTTTGGGGGGGGGGGGTAGGCAGTATTACCAAATAAATTTGTGAGGTACACATCCCATTTCATTTTTTTTTTGTCAGCTTTGAGCATTCTAGTTTGGACACAACTAATGTCTTCCTTTAACAAAAAACTTTTCTTACTCATAATGTTTATTCAGGAAACTACTGGGTTTAAAGGCTGGTAAATTTCTCTAAAGAGCACATCAGAACATATATAATCCTATGACTTAATTGAGTAATTTCCTACACACAGATATAGTGCTGTCTTAGCCAGGTAAGGTGTGTTGTAAGGAAAAAGTACAGTTTTGTACCTACCATAAATGTAGATGTTCGAAGATCCACATTGCTGCAGTCCTTACATATGGGTAGTCCAAGTATTAGGCTGGCGTCGGTCATGGCTCAGAACTGACATCAGGCGTCCCGGGTACAAGCATGACCGACATCATATCCTCAGTCTTTTCTTGCCCCAGATGTCAGAAGGCCCTCAAACAACCACCCAAAACTACAGTATCTACATTTATGGTAGGTACAAAACTGTACTATGTTCTTCATCTCACATTGCTGCAGTCCTAGAATCCCAAAGCAGAGGTAAAGGGAGGTTGGCAAAATCATAAAGCATTAGGAGCTGCCAAAATGCCCTGCAAAATTGCAGTGGCAAATCCAGCCCTAGATTTAGAATAAAGTGGAAGGTGGTAATGTCTTGAGAAAGTATGCACTGAACTCCAAGTAGCTGCTTCCAAAATATCTTTCCTAGTGGAATGAGGCCTGATTAAAACCAATCCACTTTGAAATAGTTTGTTTTGTAACAGGTTTTGCAAATGAATAGTTTGGTTTAAAGACACACTAGAAACCACTTTAGGCATAAAGGTAGGATTTGTACGCAAAGATACCCTATCCTTATGAAAAATCAGGAAAGGCTCAACTGCCATAGGGCCTGTAAAAAAGCAGTCTTCCATGATTGCTTAAACAAAGGATGAGAGAATAATGGAGAGAAAGACAAACCCTTGTCCAATAACTCAGTAAACACTTAAATCAGGTTTGGAAACATCAAAGTCCTTTGCTTTGCTCCAAATAAAAACCTCCTCCATTTATCAGCGTACACTTTCCTTGTACTAGGCCTTAAATAACATTCAAACCTTGTTGTAAGGCCATTGAGGCTCCCGCACTCAAACTTCTCAGCAGTGGGTACCAGTGTTGTAGAGGCCAATCTGGAGCTATTAAAATCATGGATGGCTTGTCCTGTCTGACCTTCAAGAGTACCTTTGGGAGAAACTTTGGCAACTGGTAATTTAGTGGAGGATCCAATTTCACTCCACTCGTGGGGATCCACTATCTGTCTGCTCAACACATCTGCTAAGGAGTTCTGTGCTCCCTAGAAAAGTATGAATGTGTTCCCCTTGCTTGTTGATGTACCACATGACAGTTGTGTTGTCTGTTTGAATCAACACCTGTCCTTCTCCTTCAAGTTGATATGCAAATGTTGAAGTCTGGCAGGCCACGTGGTCTTTACCCATTTTCCATTGAGATGTGCTCCCCAAGCTTGTCTGAGGCATCTGTCGTTAGAATGTGACATTCCTGAGCCCACCAGAAAAATTCCAGCACCAGAATACAAGATGCCATGTACCCCAAGGCTTGAAGAACTGTACTGTAGATGATGAAGAAGTTCGTCCTTGTCTTGAGCCAGAATCAGGCAATCGTCCAAAATAAGGATAAATTTGAATTCCTCTCAACCTGAAGAAGGCTATCACTGGAGCCAGAACTGTGAACACTCTTGTTGAGGATAGATAAATCCAAATGTCTCTCACGGTTGTACAGCTCCTATTTGAAGAAGTGAAGTAATCTGCTTGTGAGCCTCTAGCCTTGCTGAGGAGAGGAGCTGGCATGCCACTGGCCCTGCCCCTCACCCGAGATTGTGCAGGTGAACTCCATGTTCTAGGCGGGAAGGTACTCTGGCCCTCTGCCAGAGCATCCACCTAGATTTTAGTTGAGTAAGGAGAAAATTCTGTAATACTTATCCGGCTTAACACTGGGGAGGCAGAGAATCAGGATTACATCTTGAACAACATCCAAAACACTCTAATCAGAGTAATCAAATCTTCTGCCATTTTAAGCATAGACTCAGGGAAGCCTCCCCGTCGACCACCGGTTCCGCCAGAACCTCTGAAGAACCGGGCGTCCGAAACGACTCATCCATCCTGGGTTTTACAGCTTTGTCTTTGCGCTTTCTTGCGGTGGCGGGAGAGAAATCATCGGCGGATTATATATTATACGAGGCTTACCGAACTGGCCTCTATGCAATATCTGTTTCCCACAGAAATACAATTATTCACATTCGGTCTGAAACTCGAAACTCGAAAAAAATTTCACGAGCCGACAGCACGCACAGCTGCTTCTGCATCGGACCATGGACTGCAGCAATGTGAGATGAAGAACATTTAAAGATTAACAGCAAAAACCACAATTGTTATTCAAGTTACCATTGGATGAAAGGGAAATTTATATTTAAAATGTACTTCAAAGGATATAGAAAACCTTGGTTTCTTGAAAAAGATAGAGCAAGACAAAATTTGGAAAAGGGAAAAAACAATGGGCACGGTGTGGGGAGCCCAGGAGGATGAGTGTATGTATGCAAGATGAAATAAGAGGTAGTGCCTAGGGAACCATTTCACTTAAGTGCAGACCTGAACATAGTTTTAATGATGATACATTACAGCAGCTTTAAGTGGCAGTTGCTGAAAATAGCCCTCTGTCAGATGGGCCAACATAGTGTGGCACACAAGCCTGTCATAAATGTAAGAGCATTGTAAACTACAGACATGTCTGAGGGTACTGCTCCTAAAACTCTGCAACATGAACTAAAAGGCTGATTAGGAGAGGTGGCAGTGACAGGTTGATACTTGGACTAGAAGGTGTCTGTGGTGCCCACAACTTGACATATGCTGGGGGCCTCCAAATACTAACACTGGTCCTGGTTCTACCAGACAGAAACCAATACATACCTTGGGATGAATGGTTATAAGCACACTTCTTATATGCCTCCAGCCATCAAAATGCATCGTTGAGCTTGGCAGGACAAAAGGTTTTGCTTCTATTTGTAGACGACAAAATGATTCAAATCCATTTAGCTTTCCTTCTGCAGATTTTTGTTCATGGAATAGGACCTTATATTTATTAGAGGTCTTGATTGCAGTAAAGTTAACCATGGTGGTTCCTTGTCAAGCAACCGCCCCAACATGCTTAGAAGTCTCAGTTCACATTAGAACAGGAGATTGAGGAAAACTTGCAATCCTTAGTTTTTAACAAGTGCAAACTAACCAAAAAAATAAATGCATCTTACTCGAGTCAAGTGATTTTTTTTTCCTGTCAAGTTCCCAGAAAACAAGATATTCATTGCATTCTTCAAATTAATGAACTATGTCCAAACGTTTGCTTTCAGTTGATATTAGTTAATCCCTACAAGGGCTTCTTTTGACTTCAGACCTATACAAAAACTGTACATTTTGTAGCTTCTTATGAATTACAGCTACATAGCAGGTATATCCCATGTGTGGTTTTGTATTTGAAAATGTTAAAAATATAAAAGTTTCAAAATATCTGGGGGGCTGGCCATAAAAAAATTTATTAAGACAGGACAGAAGAAAGATGTGAAGATTTCAAACTAGAGAAACAGGCGGATACATATATTTAGGTTTGTAAACATGCCTCCCCCAATTGCACACTACAACAAATTTTACAGCCCAGAAAAATGCAAGACAGAGGAGAAGGCCAGTGCTCCAAGAGAAACAATACTGCTGTGTACATTAGGAAACCTGAATGCTATAGAAGGTACTTTCAGGAAGCCAAGCTACCTTAAACGGAGTGATAGCCAGGGAAAAAGCAAAAGAGTGTAGGAAAACTAGATAGTTCCTTGATAAATGGTACAGTATTTTCACAGACAACATAGGCTCTCTTAAAAATATCAGGTGTTCCCAGACTATTGTTAGTGTGGAACAGACCCACATTACAAAATTTAAGTGGAAAAGGACAGAAGTTTCAATAACTCTGCACTTGCTAGTTAAACTCAACATGTAATGTGCAAAAAGGAAATTTCTAGTACAAATTTACTTCAGTTACAAATTATGTGGAGGAAACGTCAAGAATTAAAGGACTGCACAACATACGTGAAAAAGCAGTGTTGTGCAGAGATCATATCAGGAGACATAATATGAAATGGCAGTGGCAGACAACATCTGAAAGAATTTCAGACTAAAAAAAAAACCTGGATGGATATCTCAGCTTAAATGGATTTTGAGAGGGTACAAAGATAGGAAATCCAAATAAAACAAACTATCATATTCGCATTGGATATAAATTTTCAGTCTTTGAATACACTAGTACTATATTGCTATCAAGGGGGGTGGCAACATTGGTACAGCGCTTAGCATTGTTGGCTCACAGCAAGTGGTTCTCCGGTTCGATGCTCAGTTGAGGTGCCTTCTGTGCGGAGTCTGCATGTCCTCCATGTGGTCACGTGGGTTTCCTCCTACATCCCAAAGACGTGCTGTAGCTGGACTGAACACTCCAAATTGGCCCTAGGCATGAGTGCTTGTGGGCGTGTGCGCCTTCTGTGGAAGGTTGAATGCCGGGCTGGCAACTCAACACTGTAAAACTCCACTGCCAATCATGAGCGGACAGGTGATCCGCTGTGGCGACTCCTAACCGGGAAAAGCCGAAAGAAGAAGATATTGCTATCAAAGCAGTTATATTAAAATATATTAAAAGATATAATATCAAAAGATGACTGATATTAACGATGTTGGTTGAGACATATTCTAAATCTTACAAACATAATGAGACTGCATCCTGGCTAATTTAGTACAAATGGAAAAGCTTTAATTTTTCGCAAAATATTAAATACGACTTGTGGAATGTGAAAACATGGGTCCTATAAAACAGACACACTGCCAGTTTTCCATACAGGCCTGCTGTGACAATCACTACTAATACACCATTACAGCAGTGTTCTAGGTACTGTATAATAGACTACTTTTCTGTGAGGTATAAACTAAAACTAAAAAAAAAAAAGTAATAAGTTAGTGGTAAACATTCTGCTCATGAGGTGGTAAACCAACTCAGCAAAACTGCAGAATTAAGTTAAGCACTTTTTATTTCAAGACAGCCGTTTTGTGAATTAAGCCTACGTTGTGTTCGATCAACTATAAGAGGAGATGGCATATGAAAAAAGTTGATTGCTGTATACATAACTTGGCACTGGACTAAGTCACTGCATACCCTAGACAAGGAGCCCAAGCAAACTAAGTCACTGCATACCCTAGACAAGCAGCCCAAACAAAATGATACATCAAAGATTTTAAACACAAGTATTTCAAATATACAAACTAATGCTGAAACTCATGTTGTATTCTACCCAAATACTTAGGTTGTAAGAAAAGTCTGAATTTTAAATTTATATCCTATACATCTGGAGGATGATGCGTCAGTGTTTTTTTTTTTTTTTTGTTTTGCTTTCATTTTGGACCAAACATGCAATTGCGTTTCCAGTTTGAAAAGACTTCAGTTTCTTTCTGAAGCATTGTGTTGAGAATATTTGGTCCTTCTGTAGCGTGGGGTTCAGAATATCTGGCCTAAATTTAATTCAAGTTAGATGCATTTCCAATAGAATGTTTTAAACTGAACTCTATGAAACCTGTAGAAGGCTGCACACTGAGTAATTTGTTACATAATAACATTATATCAAAATCAGTGAAGCAGGATCAGAAATGGTCTCAGACAGGGCCAGGTGTTAGAATCATGTTGGCTTTCTCCAATTTTGCACTACTTCGCAACCCTGGAATAAAACATAGGCCTTTACATCACAAGGCTGTAAACTCACCAACGGATGCCATAGCGTTAGACAGAAAAACAGATGCATTTGGGACTGAGCATAGTTGAAAACTAGTCCCGTGTGAAGATCCTAAGAGAATTCCTGTGGCACAAGAACCACTCGGAACAGAAATCTGTCACTACAGCAGTCCTCCAGACAGTGGACCTTGGCTGAAATATGCACATTGTCCGAGTGAGGTTATGATTAATAACGGACTCATTGTACAGCTGGCAAAAAACCCATGTCCGTTTGTTGATCTACTATATCACTGCTAATCTGACCATATGCAAAGAAATTGACAGTTTGGAAGGACAAAGTCAAATTATTTTATTTCTAGGACAGCTATAATGTGGACAAGGGCTATAGTCCTTGGCTCTGCTCCAGTGCCCACAATAATCTGACAGCTGCCCAAGAGTCGTATGATGTTACCAATCAGATTGAAATATATCTGCATACAAATGATTCTCTAACCAACTTGCTATGTGAAGCATAGTCTCAAGAGCATGCAAAAGATGTGTTGTTGCCCTGGCCTGAGCCTGTACCGTCCATAACATATAGGGTTCAGCTGAATAACTGCCAATTGGATGCTTGGAGCATAGTTTCCTAGGACTTTATCCTTCTTCCCTTTGGATTTAGTGCCTCCCAGTGTTCCCATTCTCATCATGACTGACCACACACACTTTTTCAAGGAAGGCTAGTAATATGTCCTAATAATGCGGCTTTCTTTGCTGTCCCAAGGTAGATCACTGCTACCACTCCAAATTATATGAGTGGAGAGTTCAAGGTACTCTTCCCTTCTTAAGAAATAAGCCAAATGACTATAAAAACACAAACAGAAGTGAGTGTCGCAGAGCAATATGACCAATCAGAAGCAGATACCAGATGATAGCCACCATTCACAGCAACTACCACCTTATCAAGTGATTAGTCACAAGCATTTAAAGGTGAACAAAAATATTTCAAACCCTTCTCCCCTCAATGAAGCATAGTTCATGGCACTTTCTGGAAACTTTCCTGAAGGCAAGGTCTTGGAGAAAGAATTTCTGTTCCATTTTAGTTGTTAATGGCTAGTACCCCCCGAACAAAAGATGTGCATAATGAGTGCTCCATAGCAATTACCCACTGTAGCCCTTTTCCCAGAAAGCAACTCTCAAAAATCTTTTAAAATACATTTTTTACAGTTTTGACTCCAGCTTGATCAACATCAATCACATATTCTGTCATTAGCATGCAAAATAATTACATTTGTGCACATGTTCTGCTCCTTTCTAAACAAGCTCATATTACTTCTTTTTGCCATGTACATAAAAGCAATCAAGGTTTTTTTTTTGTTAGTAAAAAAAAAACTGCCAAGTTCAATCACACACAGCAGCCTGAATTTAACCACACAGAAGGGAAGGAAAATGAGATCCCAAGTCTTGGGATATACATCAGTAGTGAACTTGGCTACTGATGCCTTCTGGGAAAAACACACACACACCCCTCATCAGAATGTGTAACCCTCCACTCCTCCCTGCAACAACCATATGACAAACTTAAAGCTCATTTTGTGACCCAACATTCAAGGGGTCATAGACCTACTTGGTTTTCTTGTCCCACTTGATAATGCACCAGTGAAGTTCACAGAAGGGAACCATGGCAATGGCTAAAAAATAATTAATCTTACCAGCTGCAGAAGGGACCAGTATGAGGATGCCCATAGTGGTAGCATGGTCAAAGTTGCTTTCAAAATAGACAAACATGGCAGTAACAGAAGGCATTCAGGAAATATCCATGTATCCAAGAACAGAATGGAGAGGGATGTGAAAGACTGCAGCATGCGATGATTTACTGCTATGTCAAAATGAGAAGACAGCACAGTCTCCAGCCTTAAACACGGAGTCATGGTCCACAGAAAATCATTATAGTACATCTATGTGGGCAAGTTATAACCTCCTCCATTCAGTTTGCAAAGACCATGGAGGACAAATCAGAGAACAAACAGGAAGGCCTGAAGTAATAGCAGATGCCCACCCAGATAAAGGAAAAACTGAATTCTTACGATTTTCATGCGAGAATAGGTATCCTGGGGGCACAAAGTGCACATCCAGTTTGCAAATGCATAATAATCTGAGTGAGAAAGGCACATTTGTTCTGCACTGCAGAAAAGGAGCCATTAATAACGAGCACAGGCCTTATGTCACCTGACTTTAATGGAACTAGAAAGAACCCATGTGGGAGGTAATATCGGATTCACTGCTGGTCATCTGGGACAGATCTACATAGCTCTTTCGTACTTGGCTGCCTAGTTCCAGAGAAGTATCCTCTTCTCAGCTACAAGAGGAACAAGAAAACAGGCTGGAGAAAGGAAAATAAAACTAATCCAAGGAATGACCAGCAAATGCCACTTCTCTTACTCATGCCCAAGAATCCAATTCTACTACATAAGGAGAAATAAAAAAAGCTGTTGAGTTGCCAGGTGCCTAAACGATGGTATTGTTTGTCCTGTAGGGGTCATGTCTCATTACAAGCCCTATATTTTATTTATTTACCAGGAAATTTCAACTGGACACGGGTCCTTTTTCAGTGCAGGCTCGGGGAGAAAGCCTCCATAAAGCAATAAATGAGCAGGGGAGTACATGAAGAACAATTGAATATGCATACAATAGCAAATAATACATACTGCAGCAAACATTAGCTATACATACAATATGAAACGTAGCAATGAACAGATATACCAATATCTAGCTAAAGGCTAGGAATAAAGGTAGGATGTATATACTGATACCAAGCTTAAACCGTAGTGTTCTAAACTCATATCTAAATCTTGTATACAAATATTGCACTAAACTCAAGCAGATATAAAGCAGATGCTCCACATGAAGGTGGAACAAACTAGAAGGGCTAATGGGATGGAAGAGGAAGATAGAGGAGTAAGAGAGGAAACTGAGTCAGTAGTATACGTGGTAGTGAGAGGAAGCTAGGTGCAAGTCAATTGGACATGTATTTGGAGTGGAGATGAAGTGAGGTAGTTAAGCATGTTATAACAGGTCTGATAGATTGAGTGAGGAGGGAAGGGGAGGGTAAAGGGTGAGCCAGAGCCTGCAGATGAAGGAATGCAATGATCAGACTGTGTGAAGTAGGGTGGCTAGGTGAGGGGAGAGGAAGAGGAGGTAAAATGAGGGTTACTAGTCAGGACTGGAGCATGGACATAACCAGAGAGATTTTAGTGCAGTCTTGAAGTGATTGCAAGAAGGTAGTGTGGTTAGAGGGGGGTTGTTCCATAATCTTGATATGACGCAGGAGAATAGTGCTTCTCCTGCAGAGTTCTTGGGTTTGGTCACTAGAAGTAGATTTTTGCTGTTAGAGTGCAGTGGTCTAGTAGAGCAGTAATGCTGGAGAAGGATTGGAAGGGATGGGACTTTAAGAGGATGGTTTACTAACTTGTGGGCGAGAGAGAGTGGATTCGGGTAAAGAAGTTAAGGGAGTTCAAACCAGTCAAGTTCTCCAAGTGAGATATAGTATTGGCTGTGATAAGATGCACCAGTGGCAAACTTAGCAACTTTATTGTAGCAAGCCTTGAGCTTGTTTAGGTCCGTTTGTCTAAGGTAGGTAAGTACAGGAGAGGCATAGAGTAAAGTGGAGATTAAGTGGGAATTGGCAGCAGAAATTCTAGCTGTCTTGGTGAGGAATTGTTTGTTTCTGTACAATGCACCTAGTTTTTTGTAAACTTTTTTATGGTAAGAGAAATGTGAGTGTCAAATCTGAGATAAGTCTCAACATCAAGTAGTTTAGGGTGTTCTGCTGGGGAGAGGACAGTATTGTCTTTGGCTAGAATATTAAAGTGGGGGATAATTGGGTTAGATTTAGTGGGTTGGAAGATAAGGAGTTTAGTCTTGTTTGGGTTGAGTAATAACTGGTCATTAGATAGCTAGTTTTCTACAGAAGAAAAAGCTTCCTGTGTGATCTTGTGAAGTTCAGGTATAGTTGAGGCTGAGCAGATGAGGATGGGGTCATCTGCATACTGTACAAGAGAAGCAGGCTTGGTGGCTTAGTGAACAGTTAATTGATGAAAAGTGAGAATAGTAGGGGACCAAGGATGGAGCCTTGGGGAACAGCAAGTGTTATAGGAAGTCAAGGAGATAGGTCATTATGCCAGACAACTGATTGCTTTCACTGCCTGTGAAAGCAATCAGTATCCGACTGGGAAAAGGATAGAACAGAGATTAGTAGTTTGTGTGAGACCATGTCAAAAGCATTGGATAGATCCAAAAATATAGGAGAGGAGAACAGGCCATTATTTTTATGATGAAGGATAGCATTAGTGAGAGAGAGCAAGGCGGTACTAGTGCTGTGGTATGGCCTGAAGCCATGCTGGGTGCTGGAGAGGAGATTATTAGCTAAAACGTAGCCTAAGACTTGAGAATGGATGCATTTCTCAAGTATCTTGGAAAGTGGAGAAAGGATGGCTATGGGGCGGTAATTGGAAGGTTCAGCGGAGGAGCGACCTTTAAGGAGGAGAATGATGTGGGATATTTTCTAAAGTGTGGGGACATAGCTTTCTGATAAGGACCGATTAAGACAGACTGGATAAGCTAGAGCTTTCTGATAAGGACCAATTAAGACAGAGACTGGATAAGCTAGAGCTTTTTGATAAGGACCGATTAAGATAGTGACTGGATAAGCTAGGGCTTCTGTTGCTAATTTTAGATATTCAGGAGGAGAGATTGTCAGCTGCAAGTTTTGTAGGCTTAAGTTTCAATAGAATTTATATATATATATATATATATATATATATATATATATATATATATATATATATATAAATAATAGGGGGTAGGTACTGATGAAAAAGAAGAGACTGAGGGCAGAGTATTTGGTTTTGATGTAGGGAGGGTGGGTAGAGGGTTGTGTTGTTTAGTCAAAGACACAATGGTTTCAGTAAAGTGTTTATTGAATGAGTCAGCAATACTGCTGGAGGAAGGGGGAGTGGCAGGTGGGGGGGGGGTGCCTACTTTACCTGGGTGGATAATGGAGTCTATTGTGGACCACAACTGCTTAGGGTTGTGATGCGAAATGTTTAGGGCAGACTGATAATACTGCGTTTTATCTTTTATTTTTCACCTTGTTGCGCAACTCTAGGAATGACTGTCTAGGAGGATTTTCTTTGTTAGGGCGTTGGGGCAATGGAGCCTCTCTCTCATTTTCATTAGTGCCCTGCTGCTTTTTTTTTAGGCAAAGGGAGTACTGTGTTTTGACTCTGGCATTTCTTAAGGGGGCATGTGTGTTTAGGAAGGTGCTATTGAAGAAGTGGATGGCTTCATCCACATTGAGGTACTTTAGTGGTGTCCAATCACATTTTTGAAAGGGATGAGATAAAGGAGAGAGGGTTAAAGTTTACTTTATTTCAAATTTACCTATAGATGATTGGTTTAGCACAATTTAAGTGGTGTCTCAGAAGGAATGATGGAGTGCAGTCACTGAGTCTGTCTGGTAGACAGACAGCCAAGTATGAGTGAGGGTCTTTATTGACTAATATCCAGTTGAGAGTAGTATGTTGGAGTTTTTATTTATCCAGGTAAGAGACTATTATTTGGGAGAAACCAGGTTTAGGTGCTGGGTTGGAGGATTATTACTACAAGATAGCCAGTTGATATTAAAACCACCTTGGATTATGGTTTCCTGGGGAAGGGAATGGTTAGCCCAGTTCAGGAGGAGGTTTTCCAAGGGTTGGATGTTTTGGCCTGGTGGGGACAGTATATTTCAAGAGTGTCCCTATATCCACAGTATACATGTGATCAAACACATAACTACCTTTAGTACACGTTTGAAAGCATTTCAGTGAGAGCAAATGAATGTTTCTGAAATTATTACACTTTTTCCTTGGTATTCATGTGTAAAAAAAAAAAAAAAAAAAAAAAAAAAAAAAGTTATATTCCCACGGTTTAACTGAACAATGTTCTCTGATATCACATAATACTATGCCAATTCCAGTCTGCCAACATGGTTTTGTTACTTTACATCTACAGAATTTTAGAAAAGGAACATTGTCACTAGAAGTTAATTTTGAAGCTTTATTCCATGATAAGTATCATATGATGAAAAATAGCAAAAGAAAAATAGATAATTATGAATAATAATGAAGAAGCCAGCAGGAGCAGCCTTGGTCAACTGGTGCCCTAGGCAAAAGGGCTTCATGGCGCCCCCCCCACCACACCACCCAGTGCCCACATCCTGGTCTACCTACATTAAATAAATACTGAAAAAGTGCCCCTGCTAGAGCGGCGCCCTAGGCGACCGCCTAGTTGGCCTATGCCTAAGGCCGGCTATGGAAGCCAGATCACTATGCTTAACTATGTATAGGGAGAAATTGTAATAAACAAATCTGCAAAATATACTCCAGTGCTGAGGCATGTAGATCTTCATCCTAACCAGCTGCTGCTTTCAGATAAAATCAAAGGATCACAAATAAAATGCAACTTACAAAATTCAAAAGTTCTCAGTGCAACTTCCTGGAGTAAAAGTTCTTGTACAGATATGGTAAGCAGTTGCCCTAATAATAAAGCTACTTCTTGTTACAGTTGTAAACATTGTTTACCACAGAGATTTATGATCAGGTCACTGCTCATAACAAAAGCCAGGCTGAGAACATTCTTAAATGGAGTGCCTGGCTCAAAAGTCGAGTTCAGCTCAAATACAGTTCAATCCATTTTTATCAGTGGAAACAACTCAGTTTTATAGTTTTACATTATTACAAGGTAAAAAAAAATCTTACGAAGCATTTAATGCATCAAGAAAACTGGCATTATTATTTCTGGATTATATACATCAGAGTGCCAAGAGCTCCTAGATGACTGAAGTGTTCCCAAACTATTTCTCTTACCACAGTGAATGCAGTTTGCCATTGCTACACAATGGGAGGTGGAGAGCCAACAGACAGCCAAGTATGTAACAATGCACACCTAGAGACAATCTGATTAAGGTCAGTGTGGCTGAGACAGGGGACATGTACAACAAGTTGGCTTCTGAGGTAATTATGCAAAGGAATGTAATTCAGAGAACAAAACTGTTAACTGAGCTAATGACCTAACGTGATGATATAAACACCCTCCAAAACAGTCTGGTATCCAATGAGCAAATTCATACCAATAAAAGTTTGAAAACACAGGCATGCACGCACCCAATCCAATGAGAAGAAAATGACCTGCTGCTTAAAGTTAAGAAAAATAAGGCATTCCTGAATCAAATCACATTTCCTACCATACTTCCTAACCAATAAAATATGGATTAAACATACCAAAGACTCCCATGCTGTATAAGCCACAGAACAAAGCTGCTTCAAAGCATAAATGCATCTCTCAAACACACACAAAAACACAATGCAAATCACCATAATAAGTTAGGATTATAAAAATCAACCATATTTTAATTCAACAGGAAAAAATGTTGGACGGATACTATTAATTTAACTTTTAATTGCATTTAATTTTAGCAGCTAATTTTAGAATCAAAAGGACTACTTAAAATGAGTGGAATACATCCATTAATACCATGCCTCTCAACTGCCCAGATTTTCACCTCATTCTTTTGGTCTGCTCCTCATAAAATGTGTGCTTTTCTTGCAAATCATTGAGAAATGAAGTCATTTAAGGACAGGCATTTCGGTTTCAGTCTTTCATAATTTCCTGATTTTTTGCCTTACACTTTTGGTCTGCTTTTCATTTTTCTGGAAAATTAGTGGCAAATCAAAGACTGAATTTAGAAAATAATGACAGACATTTGAACTACAGACTTCATACCCTTCAGAAAATTCATGCTAATGCAAAACCTGTAATTCTATCAACTTTCTAAGTTTGTAAGAGCAATACTTAAAAATGTTCTCTATTTTGAGGCCTTTTCCCCACTTTTACTTATGGCTTTGTCCAGATTTCTTGCTCTAAGAGGTTGAGAGGTATGGTCTTCATAACCCTCAGAAAAATGTATGCCAAGACATCTTTTATTCTAGCAACTTCCTAAACTTATACAAACAATATTTAAAAACATGTCCCTTTTTTACCTTCGTCACCCAATTAGGTTTGGCTTTGTCCAGATTTCTTGTACTAATAGACAGTTATGATTAAACCACAAATTAATGCATTTTTAAAACCTCTGAACATACTGTGTCCCTTTTATCCACACACAGCTACCTACAAAATAAAATGACATATACCATGTTGTGCCTTAAACTATTTCATTTTAATTGAGTATGAAATAGTTTATGTGCAGATGAACATTTACATTTACCCATTAGCTTTATATCAAAGCCAGACTTTTAACATGCAATAATGTGTGCTTTGTCCAACCTGTATGAACATTAGTGTGCAATAAAGGGTTAAGCAGGACAAGAAGTATTTCAAAATGTAGGGGGGCTCAGAGTCTGTTCAGATACTTTTAACAGCTTAAATAAAAAGGAAAAATTCAACTGACTGCAACATCCACAAAAAAAAAAAAAAAAATTCCAGTGACTTGCCTGGGGAAAGTTGCTATCGAATATTGCAAAGATATCATTTTTCTGACTGACCTGAGATTTTTTGTTTTGTTAGTCACTGGAAAAGCTAGCTAGAAGTGATAAGGAAATTATTTTTCCTAGATTACTAGACTAGATGTTAAATGCTTTTAGAAGTTGGATGAAGGGGGTAAAATAAGTGCTTCATTATACCATAAGTCATGCTGGAAAAATGCTCTATTGGACGGGGGTAGCATGCATCCCCACATTTTTAAGAAAGTCATGAATATGTTGGTAAAACCAAAAGAATGTTAAAGGAACGTATTTTACAGCATATGGGTGATATACGGAGAAATGTGCGAAGAAGTGCAGTAGCTCAACACTAATGAATTTCCACAGCATGATTTTAAATTTATGGCTTTAGATATTTACACTCCTGCACCTAGGGGTGGTGACATAAAGAATGCCACAGAAGTTAAAGAAACCCACTGGATAGCTGCTTTGAGAGCGGTCACTCCACAACAAGTACAAATAGGACTCTGACTTTGAGACTACCTCCATGGATTACATGAAAAGCAACATGGAAGAGCACACGGATCATGTGAACCAGGCAGGTATGACCCTAGCCCTGAGTAGCAGCCTGCCTTCGCCCAGAATTATACCACAATACAAGGACAAAATGATTGACTTCAACAACTGGCTAAGCTTCTGGTGTCATTCAAAGGGGATCCAGTATCTGTCTGTCAGGGAAGACATGATTGACAGACCACGATGCTTTGCCAGAGATGGTATGCACCTGTTGGTCCTGGGATTCAGGTTACTGGCCAAGGCTCTTGCCACCCCTATAACGCATTTTTTTAGGCAAAGCTCAAAGGACAAAACCATCACCATAACAGGTACAAGCATGCAAATTCTGAAGGTAATGCTACTCAATGCCAGAAATCTAAACCTCAAAATGCACTCTCTCGAGGCACTCCTAAAAATGGAGAGCATCAATATCTGTGCAGTAACTGAGACCTGGTTTAAGGCTCCAGAGAGCACCCTTGCAATACCAGGCTACAACTCTTGCCAAACTTTTTGGCCACCAAACCAGGACCGAAACACTAAAGGTGGAGGAGTGTCCATATTCACCAAGGATATTCACACCACCATGCTAGTTGCCCAACACAATGCATCTGAAATTCTCCAGGTGCAACTAACACTAGGTAAGACTGCAATCCAAATTGTAGCTTGCTACAGATCCCCCACCATGCCCCAAGATTCTCACTACACCTTTCTAAACATACTGGAAAATAATAAGATACAAACAAGCACCCTAATACAGGGTGCTACTAACTGGGAAAACTATTCGTGTACCAAGACCTTTGCCCAACGGTTCTTGGAATTCATAAATTCCAACACCCTGGATCAACTAATCCATAGTCCTACCAGGGGCTCTGATATCCTAGACCTGGTCATTACCAACATGGGAAATCGATGCTCTACACCTATGGTCACCCCCTCGTTGGCAAGGTCTGACCATAAGCTAATCACCCTTAACATCCACATCCCCCTCCCCCCCAGTAAGGAAACCTCCATAAAAAAACTTCTCCAAATCCAACTTCATGCTACTCGAGTCAGAAGTGACAAACTTCATGACATCCATGCAGATGGGAACTGAAAGTTTGACTGATGAATCCTACACTAAGGCACTGGACGAGCACATCCACTCATGCATGAATCATGCCATCGCAAATAGAACCAAGATGCTTTCCTCCAAAAAAAGGAAGCCAATCTGGTGGTCCCCTCCCATAAACAACCTTTACAACAAAAGAAAGAATGTTGCAGAAGAGAGGAAAATCTCAGGATGCAAAAAACTCCCTTACCAGCCTCAGTAAGAAGCTGAGATCCCTCATATAATCCTCCAAAGCCAGTTATGAAAATAAAATTGCCAAAGATTCCAAAGACAACCAGAAGGCATTTTATAACTATGTCAAGAATCTAAATGGCAATGCTCAAATCTCCTCTGAGCTACAACAGAATGACATTAAATATACTGATCCCAAGGATATTGCCAATATCCTGGCAGGTAAATTAAGTACCAACTTCACCCCCTAAACGGCCCATCTAAATACAGTAAGATTGCCAAATTCCAGTAACAATGGCCACACAGGTATAAAAAAAAAAAAAACACGACACACTCTTCAAAGCTAAGAATACAGCATCCATGGGACCAGATGACATCCCAGGCTATGTATTCCAGAGCCGTGGATGAGGGTAAGGCAGTCCACACAGCCTATCTGGACCTCCCCAAGGCCTTTGACACCACCCCCCACTCTGGAATCATAGATAGACTTACTAAGCTGGGCATTAATCCCTACATCATTCGATGGGTTGCCAAATGGCTTGCTGACAGAACCCACACTGTAAAAGTAGCAGACTCCAAATCCAGCTCCAGACAAGTGACAAGTGGAGTACCTCAGGGTTCAGTCCTGGGACCGTTCTTGTTTGGTATCTACTTCTCTGAAGTACAGGCCAACACTAAGGGACTCTAGCTAACAAAGTTTTGCAGATGACTGCAAACTGGGAGCCATTATTGAATCCCCAAATGATGTGGATACTCTACAAAAAGGCTTTACAGAAACAGATGCTTGGTGCCAGAGCCATGGGCTCAATCAATGCCAAGAAATGTATAGTTACCCGCTTTGGGAAAAAAGATGTACCCATGAATTACCACATAGGTGGCAGTACACCAAACACCAAAAGTGTGATAAGAGACTTAGGGACACAGGTGGACCGTGGTCTCAACTTCGATAACCACATTGCCACAACAGTCAGGAAATCCTTCTTTGTGGCACACATCACTAAGGGTTTTTCATCCAGAAAAAAAAAGGTCATTGTCCCACTGTACTCATCCCTCATTAGACCCATTATAGAATACAACGCCCCATTTGGTATGAATCTCTCAAGACATCTGCAATAACTGGAAAGGCCGCAGAAATACCTCACTAAAAGAATCACAGGCCTAAAGCAGATGCCCTATGCTGACCGCCTTAAAAAACTCCAGCTATACTCTGTCGCATATCGTCTACTCAGAGGCGATCTCTACTTAACATACAAGGACATGTTAAACCCAGAGCTGTTTGACATGCTACACTTGAAATCCCAATCCCTCAGAGCCACACGCTCAAGGGATCTAAACCTTGTCATCACAATAAAGAAGACATGCTAGAGGGATAGGTTCCTGATCCAGAGACTCCCCAGACATGTCAAGCAGAGCACCTCTTTGGCCCTCTTCAAAAGGAACCTTGACAATTGAATGGGAGAAAGGAAATTCACCCCAGGAATCATGTCAGTCACCCTGCTAGGGGGTCCAGGGAAGTAAATAGTGCGAGAAGAAATAGCCAGGGAATTGTTATGGCTAGGCTTGTATAGGCCCTGGGGCAGATAGCCTAGTACCAACTTATGAACCTATGATGTTCCACCAGGCTTATAGGTTCTTAGGTACGTAACTAGGCTATTGGCCCCAAGGGCCTATGTAAGCCTAGCCAACAAGATATCCTGGCTTACGCCACCCAAAAAAGTTATTTTCCTGTGCCACTGTCAAGCAGAGACACAGAAGTGATCCCCTGGGTGTATTTCAAATGGTTTTATACATTTAAAACCTATTTTAAAGGCTAGAAAATGTTAATTGTTTAAAGGCTGTAATTAAGGTATTTGGTTTTTCAAATGTATTTATATACAGACTGATTTTATATTTTTGTATTGATCTGA
>NC_056749.1:651039272-651041772 GCF_019279795.1 Protopterus annectens | reverse complement strand
CATAGTCCTCCCACGTTTGCCTGTACCTCGGAAAAGTATATACCAAACAAGAGTGGTCCCAGGACAGAACCCTCTGGGACGCCACTTGTGACCGGTTTCGTGTCTGACATGGCTCCAGCAACTCTCACTCTGTGGGTTCTGTCTTTGAGCCAATTTGCGACCCATCTTGTGACATAGGGGTTTATATTTAAGCTGGATAGTATCTATGATGCTCGAGTGGGGTATTGTGTCAAATGCCTTTGCAAGGTCCAGATAGGCTGTGTGGACTACCTTCCCTTCATCTATGGCTTTGGTGACTGTTTCGAAGAAGTCAACCAGGTTCAAAAGGCAGGATCTGCCCTTGACAAAGCCGAACTGGGTAGGGTCTAGTGTCTGTAGGACCCCAGTGTCTTTGTTTATGAGCTCCATGATGATCCTCTCCATAGCCTTGCAGACTAAGCTAGTCAGGCTTATGGGGAGATGGTTTCCAGGGTCCGTAGAGGCTCCACCTTTGTGGAGTGGGACCACTGTTGCTGTACCCATTCTGTGGGCACATATCCTGTAGTGAGGCTGAGACTGTATAGCTGTTTTATTTGAGGGATTAATTCCTCTTGGAGTTCATGTAGGATACAACCTGGGACACCATCTGGTCCCATGGAAGCAGTGTTTTTTGCTTTGGAGAGGGCAGCCTTCACCTGAGCATCAGAGATGTTTGGGAGGCAGCCCTCTGTTGGGATAGATACTTGCTCTTCTGGGGGGGAGGGGGGAGTTTGCACTGAACCTGTCTGCCAGGATATTGGCGATGTCTGTGGGTTCAGTGTATTTTTTGTCATTTAGAATCAACTCAGAACAGGTATGGGAGTTGCATCCCAGGTTTCTAACATAACTGAAAATAGCCTTATGATGGTCTTTGGTGTCCTGTGCAATTTTTCTCTCGAAGCTGGCCTTGGAGGATTTTATGAGGGACTGTAATTTTTTGCTAGTACTGATCAGAGATGCCTTCCCTATTAGGGATTTTGCTTTATCATGTAGTAGCTTCCTCCTTCTGTTGAACAGTTTATTTATGGCAGGGGTCCACCAGACTGGACGCCTGCCTTTGGATGACTGGGTCTTGGCATAGGTTCATACTAGGCTATCTGCCCTGAGGCAATTATAAGCCTAGCCCGATTCTGTATGGCTTACGCCACCCCTTGATTTGAGTATACTGTGCCCTTTTTAAGGTTTAGTTTACTGTGCCTCTGTCTAATAGTGACACGGGAGTAATCCCTGGGACAAACTTATGATCCCCCATCCACCTATCGAGATTCTTCTTGAAGAGATTCAGTGAGGTGCTCTGCCTCACATGAACTGGAATTCTATTCCAGAGCAAAGGGAGCCTCTGGGTTATGAACCTGTCCCTCCAGCAAGTTCTATTTATTTCTGTGCTGAGGTTCAAGTCCCTCGAGCGTGTGGCTCTAAGGGATTTAGCTTTACTGAGGTGGAGCATGTCCATTAATTCTGGATTTGACATAGCTTTGTATGTCAGGCATAGATCACCTCGAAGTAGGCGGTATGCAACTGAGTAGAGCTGGAGTTTTTTAACCGCAGCATATGGCATCTGTATGAGACCCTTGATCCTCTTGGTGAGATACTTTTGGGGTCTTTCTAATTGCTGCAGGTGTCGGGTAAGGTACATCCCAAAAGGGGCATTGTATTCTATGATGGGCTTGATGAGGGATGAATAAAGGCACGATTACCTCTCTTGATCTAGATGTGAAACCCTTTGTGATGAGGTGGGCTATGTAGAAGGTCTTTCTAACCACTTTGGCAATGTGGTTTTCAAAGGAGAGATTGCTATCAACTTGGGTCCCCAGGTCCCTAATAACTTTCTCTGTACTTAATGGGTTTCCCTATGTGGTAATTTGTGGGCACATTGTTTTTGCCAAAGGGTATGACTATACATTTTTTGGCATTTATCTTTAAACCATGGTGCTAGCACTAGTTATCTGTCTTGGAGACCTTTTTGAAGGATGTTTGTGTCAGCTGGAGAGTTGATTATGGTGCTCAGTTTGCAGTCGCTCATGAACTTAGTGAGCCATAGTCCTCCCACGTTTGCCTGTACCTCGGAAAAGTATATACCAAACAAGAGTGGTCCCAGGACAGAACCCTCTGGGACGCCACTTGTGACCGGTTTCAGGTCTGACATGGCTCCAGCAACTCTCACTCTGTGGGTTCTGTCTTTGAGCCAATTTGCGACCCATCTTGTGACATAGGGGTTTATATTTAAGCTGGATAGTATCTATGATGCTCGAGTGGGGTATTGTGTCAAATGCCTTTGCAAGGTCCAGATAGGCTGTGTGGACTACCTTCCCTTCATCTATGGCTTTGGTGACTGTTTCGAAGAAGTCAACCAGGTTCAAAAGGCAGGATCTGCCCTTGACAAAGCCGAACTGGGTAGGGTCTAGTGTCTGTAGGACCCCAGTGTCTTTGCTTATGAGCTCCATGATGATCCTCTCCATAGCCTTGCAGACTAAGCTAGTCA
>NC_056749.1:650899272-651034272 GCF_019279795.1 Protopterus annectens | reverse complement strand
GGAACTTTTTCCCTGGACATTTTTCAGGCAAATGAATGATAGTAGTGCAGGGAATATTTACTGCTCAGTATCTCAGCTTTTTCTCACCCAAGCTGCAAATAATTCAGTGAGATGTACTTTATATCACATAGAAGAAATGGATGACCTGCAACCTTACAACAAAAGGACAGAGACCACTACAAAGCATCGAAGATAAGAATTTGTGATTTTTGCTCGACGGAACAAAAGTGCTGACTGGCACAATAACAGATATGTGCCTCTTGCTGTAAAAGTAAACAATGGCAATTATAATGCATTGGTAGAACTCAGAGGCCATAGAAAGCAAGCTGACTTCTCTCATGGTCCAACTACATCAGTATGTTAAACATGGTCATGTTACTCCACTCATGCAGAGTAGAGGTGAATTCAAAGATCCCTGGGGAATTTGTGCGAGCTGTGGCTCAGAGCTACAAATCATTGTGCGCGCAGGACATAGTACTGCACAAACAATACATTATGCACAAAGTAATGCTGGCAGAGTTAACCACACCCCATTATCGCAGAAGGTCTTCAACAATTATGTCATTTGCAGTGGTTTATCAATTTAGTATATTACAAATGCACCCTCAGGGTACTTGTCACGCCCTTCAGTCATATCCCCATGAACACATTCAGTTCTCCTTCAGTCATATCCCCATGAACACATTCAGTTCTCCTTCAGTCATATCCCCATGAACACATTCAGTTCTCCTTCAGTCATATCCCCATGAACACATTCAGTTCTCCTTCAGTCATATCCCCATGAACACATTCAGTTCTCCTTCAGTCATATCCCCATGAACACATTCAGTTCTCCTTCAGTCATATCCCCATGAACACATTCGGTTCCCCTTCTCACATATCACCCCCTACTGTACATTTGTTGCTGACCAGTACACCACAAGTGGATTACAAATATGTACACCACAAGTGGACGACAGACATGTCTGAAAGCACTTTGCCGTGTCAGTCATTTGTTTGTCAAGGCTGGTAGCCAACAAAAAAATTAACAAAATTATCCCCAAAAAACAGGCACATTAGCTGTATCTTAACATCTGTCTTTTATACAGTGCATCAAAACTCAATGAAAGCAACATTTACCTGTAATGGGGCTACAAAGTTTCAAAACAATAGCTGAAGACAGTTTCTAAAAAACAGTGCAAGATGCAGTCCTGAAATGTGTTGAGATTGACTACTTGTACATATAGTGTTCAGCTGGTCTTCAATAAGAAATGTTTATCCGGAAGGAAAAACAAAAAATCAGTTGTACAGACACCAAATATGTCTCATTCTAAACTGCATGCATCATTTACAAACAATGATCATCCTTTTTTTTTTTTTTTTTTTTTTTTAAATGCACAGTATTTCAAATTGCGGTACTTTTCCGTTAAACCCCTACCATTTTGCGTGGCTGTGTTTTGCTGGTATTTACAAGATTTATGTTTGAGTGTGTAAACGAGTGCTTTCTAAAACACTCTGCTTACTGAAGAATTCACAGCTCAACATTGTAAATAGATAACTTAGGAGACCTGCAATAAAGGACAGGAATTAATTTATTCTTGTAATAATGGATTATATGTACAATAGCCACTGAGAAAAGGTACACTGGGTCAGAAACATTGAAGGAATTCGAGTACATCTGATAGTAATATCTAAAATTGTGTGTGTATTTGCACATGCAAGAGAGAGGTGTTCGTAGGGATTACTTAAGGCATTTCATGGACTTTTTAAAAGCTGCAGGTGAAGTATATTTTCCTTTGCAGTGTGCCAAAAAAGTTATAGTCTGCTGTAAAAAACTTTGCTGTAAAAACTGTCAAGCATGTAAGATTGCAGAGTTGCTTGGGATGCTCTGGGCACTTTTAGGAGCTACGTTATCTTTTCAGGTAAAAGGATAAAAGCAAGAGAGAGGTTAAGGGAAATGGTGTATTCATTTTATTTGTCAATATTGGTACTTGTTTGGTTCTGTGTGTCAGCTGTGCAAGACTTCCATGTTGCCCTTTTGATGTCTGCGACCAGATGATGTCTGCATAGAGTTAAGTTTTTTTTTTCATAACCCTGTCTGAAGCTTGTTTTTAGGTGTCCTTTATCATGGAAGAAGTAAATTTTAGGCACCAGCTGTAATTACACAACCAGGATGGAATAAGACAAGACACGTGGTAGGGGTTTAACGGAAAAGTACCCAAATTGCCAAAGTTTAAGGCATCCTACTATAACTTTAAGTTAGCCATACTATACTACTGCTCTCACATTCAATATAACAGACATTCCTTGACTACACTATATCCAACCTGCATGAAAGTTAGAATACATCTCAAATTTGATTCAGTATGTCTTAGGATAATAAATTCCTCAGAGTCAGGAGGCGGCATAATATAAGTGCACAGATTCAGTTTTCTAATAATGGACATTATATGTCTTGTGACAACAGTCTGCATAACATGTAAAAGGATTACGTACCTCTACTGATGGAGTACTGACTGCTTCTATACTGCATACAGTAATTATGGACAAACATTCTTCCACAAGCATGCAACACACAATGTCATTCAACATCTCATACAAAAGTGACACTGTACTTTATAAATGGCACCACTCACGTTGTTCTTACCACATGCCTACTGTTATCAACAAAGTTTGGTACCAATACACAGCCATCTTATAAATAATTTACACAAAAGTCAAAGTAAAATAAGCATCCCTGCATGACAGTGTAAACTGTCACTAAGAAAAACAATATAACAGTTTGCGCTATTGCAAGTGGACAGTATTGAACAGCCATAAAGACAACAAAATAAAACTTGGGAAACAAATTTATATAAAAAAAAATAATGTAATAAAATAGTGTTGCATAGAAAGTTAGGACCTCCCTGCAAATAATATGAAATACAAGGGTCTATATTAGAACGAAATGACGAAAGAGCAAATGCTCTTTCATCAACACGTAAAACCAGAAGTCGGAAAACAGCAAAGTTACGGAACAGAGATTTTGTTCCCAGGAGGAAGAAATAAATAAATAAATAATTGCCGTTCCAAAAAATTATAAAGACAAAATAAAAGTGGGGAGCTTCGCCCCCCCCCCCACACCCCTACTTAAATATACCAACTCCAAGATTGCACCATAGTGGAGAAAACAGCCAAGTCCCAAGAACGGCCAGCGATTTTTTTTCCCTGGAAAAAAAAAAAAAAAAAAAAAAAAAAAAACTGTTCCATAACTTCGCTGTTTTCAGACTTCAGGTTTTACATAGCGACGAAAGTGTTCACTCTTTTGTCTCTTCACACTTCTAATATAGACCTGAACTACAAACACATGAAATTGTAGAACGTATGAAAGTGGGATGTCAAAACTACCATTCCTTCAGCACCCCTTTAACCATAACATCAAACTGTTTTAATACCCTTCACATACAGTTTCCCAGCACAAAAACCCATGCACCACAGCTGCACAGTTCTACATCACAGCACTAGTGCAAACACCAAATCCACTCCCAGCACTGCATGGATAAACAATGATCCATGTTAAGACAAAATGTAAACCAAGTAACTATGCTTCAGATGGGAATCCTTGACAATGGTACAGCCATAGCCAGCTTTAGACACCAGCGAACCCTGCGGTCACTGGGGCCCCCCCCCCCAACCACAGCATGTTATCTTAAATTGATATTTTACAACATGTCTCTCACCAACAAAAGCTACTACAGCAAACCTGTAGACTTACTAAACCAGGTGGCTAACAATAACTCATTTATATCTCCTTTAAAATTCAATGATATTCTGGTTACAGTAACAATGTTTCATCAAGTAACAGGCTTCACAATTTCATTAAATATTTTCCCACTGACAGAGTGCCCCTAGCTTAGTCAAAGCCTGCTGGTGAGCATTTTCTCCACTAAAATTAACACCACAGTTGGCTCTAGATACCTGCAATACCTGTTGCTGCAGGGCCCCCCCTTAATCATGCTTGACTGAGTGGAAGCCCCCACAAAAGCTGCTGCTGGTTATGGAAAAATGAGTAGAAAAAATGTAGTAATTTACTAATTATGCTCTTTTGGGCTGTGATATGACCCTTTTAGGATAAAGCTGACAATCAGCATGAGCAAAGTAAGCACTAGGGAGATCAGCAGCCCAGAGTGACCAAACTCAGTGCATCCCTTGGATTTTAAGAAGAGCTGATACTTCCGATCTTCAAGGATTTTTTTCTGTTTGAGGGAGTTTTCTAAATACTGGCAGAATACCAGATACTATAACATTCAACTTGTGTACTGAAGAATTCGTTGCATTGCCAAAAATAATACCAGAATAAAGGCTCAAAATGAGGAACATGTTTGAAGTATTACTCTAATTCACTAACAAAGTTAATAGAATAACACAAAGTTAATAGAACAACACGTTTTACATAAACATGCTTTTTTGGATGAGAAGAATAAAACTCATGTCAATTTATTGACTGTCTTTAAGCCTGAATGTAAAAATTTGTTTTGCTGGTAAATCAAAGAACAGAGCAAAATTATGAGGCAAAAATCAAGGAAGGTCTCTGAAATCAGGGACAGTGACAGGTATTACTCCTCAATGGGGTAAATAAAAGTGACTTACCCTGATGTTGTTTGATGACTGCTAAACAGTCTCTAATCTGGTGTGGCAATACCAGTGTTTCACAGTGTATTGCTGTTTGCTGAAATAAGTACAAAACTAGTATTTTTATGGGGGGGGTGTCTATAAAAATGATCACAGAATTTATCTGTTTAAAACACCCAATAATACCAGGACACATACATTACTCTTCTCAATATCAGTAAAAATGCAATATCAGTAAAAATGCAGGTAACAAGTAATTACATTTCAAAAGTAATGCATAAAATATATCACAGAACATTCAAATACTTTGATCTTCTAGGAGTATGGTGGCCCTCTGCTCTCCAGACTGCATAAAATGTATACAGCAAGGCACCCTAAATCATCCTTGACTGTGTAGGGGCCCCGCAAAAGCTGCTGCTGGTGGTTGAGGAAAAATGAGAAGAATAAAAAATGTAATCAGAAAATTAATACACTTTGTAAACAGAACAGGACTGTGATACGACCCTGTTAAGGTAAAGTTGATAATGGCCTCTGCTCTCAACCACATCCATTCTAAAACTAGCCCTGGTGAGATGCGCATTTACAAAAAGTTGATGTAGGTTATGGGGGAAGTTGGGGATTGTGTGGTTACTTCTACTTCATCACAGTCAAACTTTAGGAGGTGTACACAGGAGGCCATTGCAGCTTGTGTTTGGAGTGGGAAAAGTATAGTTATTGTTTCATTTACTTTCGCACAGACCTCAAAGCTATACCTCTCAACCTCTTACAGCAAGAAATCTGGACAAAGGCATAAATAAGGGGGGGGGATAAATGACCATAAATAGGAACACATTTTAACTACTGCTCTTACAAACTTGGAAAGTTGAAAAAATAATAGGTTTTGCACTAAATTTTCTAAAGGGCATGAAGTCTGAAACTCAAATGTCTGTCACTATTTTCTGACTTCAACCCTCAATGATTTACCAGTGAATTGCCAAAAAAACAATTTTATGAAAAATGGACCAAAATATGAAGTAAATATTCTGTGAAAATCTTTAGTCGAGAGGTATGCTCAGAGGTATACAGAGAATGTTACTATAGCTTGTATAGGGGTAGCATACTGTCTAGTAGCAACAAAATAGAATACATTACTGTAACCATGTTTTTTTCACTTTCTTCACAGTCACACATCAGGCACATATACAGGAAGCTGCTTTTGGAGGCTTAACATGTGTGTGTGCCCGAGTGTGTCAGCAATCACTTAAAAAATACAAGACTGTATCAGTTTGAACCTCTGCTTTCATCCCAGTTTTAACACCAGAGGGATGCATAGGCACAAACTGTCTTTTTTTTTTGGGGGGGGGGCTGTATTCTCAAATAGGACCTATGTAACCTCCCAACAATTGTCTTGTCAGTTTATTGTGAGCTCCTATTTGTCAGATTAGAACATTAAAAATAAGACTGAAATTATTTTCTTACTCATGATTTTTGTTTAGACCACTTCTGAATTAAAAGGTTGGGAAAATGCCCTAAAATGCATCCCAGAGAATCTATAACCCTATAGCTTCTGGGGGCACCAGCTTAATTTGGTTATTTCCTAAATAGTTATTACTGCTCTGTCTTGGTCTGGAAGGTGTTTTGAAAGGATGCAAGGAAAACTAAAGCTGAACCACAATGAATTTCTTTCCTTAATCATAATTTCTGTTGAAGCCATCATTGGATGAAAAAGCTGTGCAAAAAGAAAAAACACACTTAAAATGCGCATCAGAGCACATAAAAAGTTCTGGCTTCTTGAAAAAACTGAACAGTAAGCTATAAAAAAAGGAAGAAAAAAGTAATGTGCATGGTATGGAGAGCCCAAGATGGGAAGAAACAGAGGGAAACACTGGAGGGTGTATGTGTCTGTCTGTCTACAGGGGGGATGCTGAAACAGTAGATAGTGCCTAGGGTGTAATTTCACCCAAGTCTAGCCCTGTACATTGAGTAATTATAATGCAGCATTGTTGCAACTAAATGTCAGTAACTGTAAGTGTCCCTTTGTGAGATGGGCCAACAGAGTGAGGTGCACAGACCTGCTGTAATGCAAGTGCATTATAGCTACATGACATTGTGTGTACTACTGCTGAAAGTTTGCAGCATGAACTAAAAGGTTGCTTAGGAAGGGTGGCAGTGACAGGGTGATTGAGTGAAAGTGCCTAGGGCCCCCAAAATGTTAACACCGTCCCTGGGTATAGTGACTGCACTTTGTTAACCAGGACAGATACCAGATCCCAGTGGACATTTTTAGATCACAGCACGTAGAAAATAGCTTACAAATACAGTACATGATATGGTTAAGACATAGTACATGCACTGCTACAATTTACAAGATTTTATAGAAATATACATGCACAAACTCACAAAACCACAGCATGGAAGGTGTAGGACAGGAGAATGTAAAGGTTAGCCTGGAGGAAAGTAAAGAATTGAAGAGACAAGCATTAGAACAATGGCTAACGGGGAATGAGAGGATGGAATAGGATACTGGACAAGTTGTACATTTCTTTGTGTATGTTTAACAAAATGGATCGGTAATACCATTCTAGTAAGTGAAAACTAATATATCTAGATCTTCTCACTGCAGGCTCCTGAAATATGGAGTACATTTCCACTAGCAATCAGAAGTGCAACCAATTTATAAGCCAACTTGAATTCTTAGTGCCTTGATGAAACATGCGACAACTGTTTTGCTATCAGATCATCATTTTTGTATTCACATAAAATATGGTAGATCATTTATGATGGAAAACATACTCCTATTAATGCAACCAAAAAAGGTTCATTGCTGGTTGTGACAGCCAGTTTGTTACTCTTGCAATAACCTACTGTTTTATTGCTAACCAGTGTTGAAAGCTTTCTGTACTTTTTGTTTGCATTTCATTTCTGGGATTTCTGCTTCTTTTCAAAATTATGTAACAGGCTGTGGTTGAAAAGGGACTGTTTGCTCAACTAACTGTTAAAGAGACCCGTCTGACCTTTTTGCCATCTTTCAACATGGAGTTTGATGTGATGTGGCAATACTGTACCACTGCCACAATACGACATTAACTGTGTGGCCAGAGTGGCTGAAGAACAAGCAAAGTCTATAGAGACGTGAAAGGGTGATGCTCATGACATACAATTTTCCTGCTACAAACTACTGTACTTAATGTTCTTGTAAAATAATTTTGGATAGTGGAAAACCCCAAATGTCTTTTAATAATTTGTTTACACACACACAGTCTTATCTTCAGTGTTTAAGAATCATTCAGTCCCATACTGCTTTATAATAACTATGGATTAACTTTTAAAAGTAGTTTCAATACACATTTTGATACCCATTAATAAGAAAGTGTGCTAAACCACATATCAACCAAGGTTATAAAGGTAACCAGAAAAGAACTGCTAATTCACTATGCATGTGTCCTATCTTGCATTAACATTGCAATGTTCTGTTATAAATTGCAGTCTCTCTGACATTTGGAGTATTCAAATGTGACTTTTTTGTAAATACACTTCACAGGTTTTCTATTAAATTTATGACCCATTAAGAGTCACTAAAATCAGCAGTCATTTTATTCTGATGTGATCTAGCTGCTGAAAATAGAACGGGGGGGGGGGAATATTGCACATAACATTCAGCTTGTTATGGTTGTCCTATTAACTGGTCTGAACTGCTCACATCAGATAATATGCACACACTGTCACTTTTTTTTAACCACACAGCCATCAGTGAAAGTAAAATACCTTGAAAAAAAAAGACACCCCCACTAAGAGATGTGGTCATATGGAGATAAAGCAACAGTAATACACATGTACAACAATCCAGCATTACATGCAATTTAACTAGCAAACCTCAAGCTGTATGAGGACCAAGAGTTTATCTGCAGATCTGCAGTGGGGCTCTGTGCGACTGTTATGTTAATTGTTTTACAAATAGTTACATAGCAGTTCTGTCTGGGGTGGCTGACCCAGTTCTATACCCCAGCTCTGGAGCTTACGTCATACAAACACCTCATCAGATGTCTAGTCATTCTTGAAACCACTGAAGTAAATTTTATATATCTCTACATTTTCACTATTAGTCTCTCATGTGATATGCCAGAAACATTTTAAAGTGCAAAACACTATAAATAAAAATTGAATTCCTGCTTTAAAACAACAGTGCATAACACTGGTGCATTTTGTCAGGCCAAATTTTAGCACCTAATGACCACCATAAAAAAGTAAGGTAATCACTCATCCCCAATTTAAACAGAGTTCTGAGTGGGTGATCACAATGAGATGGCTAGTTCCATTTCTACTTCTTTTTGAGAATAATACACGTTAGCACGTTTTTACCGATAATCACACAACTTAAGGATGTAAAAAATCTCACAGAACATCTCTTTTTCCAACTATCTCAGTACATACCTTTCAGCTGTCAAAGTTTTCACAAATATCTCCAATTTTGGCTCACATTTTTGTTTTATCCCACCTACAAAATGGCAATTTGGAGACAAATGGTGGTGGAATTTTTGTTTACACAAACAATTTTAATAAAGTTAGTCTTCTTTGACTTCAGGAAATGCATGCTAATTCATCTCCTGTTATTGTCAACTTCTCAAGTTAAAAAAAAAAAAAAAAAAAGTGCTGCTGATTACTTCTGGATTTGTCCTGGATTCTAGAGGTATGAGGTTGAGACCCATTGCGTTAACAGCCTTAACTCAAACATTTTGGGTACCCTCTCATTCTTACCGTATTACATTCCTCCTAGTCCCACACTGAAATGGTTTATCACACATTCGGGATTATTTTTTTTAACTGAAGTTCACGGTATAATGGTGACGCATTATAAAAAAAATACCCGAAGTTTTTTTTTTTTTTCAGAAATATAAATTAGTAAATTTCAGCCATGCTGTCAGGATTCCATCCACATTTTGTTAGTTTGCTCCAAAACATGGAGAGGGACGGATTTGAGCTATACCGGTGTGTTCCACTGAATCTGATGTATTTGCCTTAGTAACTCTTCCCTTGTGTAATTTTATACGTTGCCTTGGCGGAACAAAATTATTATAATCAGAGCACTTACACACCAAGTATGGAGCTGATCCTTCAGTAATTCTAACTGCGCGCCTGTTCCCCACTTATCCATGTTAAAGTGTGTCTGTGCCTACTTAAGGATGCACTTTTAGAACATGTGGGTTTCCTGAAGAGCAGAATGACGAGGAACATTAACTACAAGTTGTATATGTCAAATGAAATACAGTGCATAGGAAATACAATATGGATCGAGCAAAACAGAAACAAATCAGAAATGTAACATAATGACAGATATAAAACACTCCTCCTTAAAAGCTTTACGCTGCTTTACTACCTGTCCAAGGTACTTTCCATAATTCTTCAAGTCTCAGCAGGTACAGATTGCATTTGGGAAGTCTTGTTGACTGTGCAAAACAATCTTAAAGTTCCAGCAACAAATAAATAACATTAAAGCTGAGTAACCCTTTTCACAGTTAGTACTTCTAATTCCGGGTGTATTTTTGAGTACTAAATACGTTGAATACAAGTGCTAAGCAGTGAGTAATAAAGTGATCACTTACGAGGAGGAATGTGGAAGCCCAAGCAGGCAGATATTCCAAGAAAAGTGAGGACGAGCACAAGCAGATGAGTCCCCGGCATGGCGAGCTCTTGGCGAGGGTTCCCACTCTAGGAGGAGGTTGGAACGAAGTATGAAACCCCAAAGACAGACTGCGATACTGAAAGACTCCTATCCGAACGCTTTTCCTTTCCATGCAAACTGCTTCCAGAAAACACGGAAGTTGGGGACAATTGCCAAACGTTCGGTCAAAGTTCTGGGCGGATCTTAAAAAAGACTCTCTCTGTTTTTTTTTTTTAAAGTCTGAGTAGGCGTGTTGGTTGTAGGTTTATCGTAATAACTTCTATATTGCTGGGAAAAGGGAACTGAAACCGTAATCCCAAGTAGTGAGGCGTGCGTGCAAGGATAACGTCTGAGCACACTTGGTTTGTAATCTTAATCACCTAAACCACAAGCTGGACGTCAGTAGGTTGTGATAGCTAAATTACAGCTGTCATCTTTACTATTTTTTTTTTGTATTCCACTAGTAAAACCTCTCTAGATTTGGGCACGTTTACCTATCAGGGAACTAAAGTCAAGACTAAAAATCCCTATTGCCCTAAACTGCATGCCTGCCAACTTCCAGATGATAGATCAGGAACAAATTACCTTACCATCGGGAACACCTACTTAGAATTAAATATGCCTATTACCTCCAAGTTCAATTACACAGAGACATGACCTGCATTCACCAAAGATACCCCTCAACCTACCTCTTCCAGAACGAGGGGCACTTTTTTAAATATTAGTACTATTAAGTTAAGATGTCAGAATAAGAATATGTAAAGTAAACATGCATTTTTGAAGTGAAGGAAGTCTATAACTTTAATTAGTGACTTTTATTCATTAACTGTAACCTAACACATTTTCTCCCAAAATCACCGGGATTACGATAGACCGAGTAAAATACTGAGTCAAACTAAGGGACAGATGAGAGGCACATCTCCAAATGAAATGACCGCAAGATCCACATGAGGGGCCAATACCCTCAGCGTCATTACATTACAAGACGGTTACTACTGTGAAATGATAAGTACCCAAACAAGAATCACGTCTTACTTTTATTTCTAAAACACATCACGCACTAAAATTAGAACGTTTTGCACAGATATTGTGCCAGTAGAAAACTGTATCCCTTGAAAGGGTACAACACTTCCTTCTCACTTCGAAAAAGTCATATACATATGATAGACGTAGTAGCCTATTTCACATTGTTGCTCTCAAAACACATTCACTGTCTCGTCACTTACTGGGCAGATTTCAATAGCCATTTAACAATAATGTAAATGCCTTTTGTTTTGACGCCTAGTCTTTCCCTTTACATTCTGAAGAACTGAAACAACAATGATAGCCCTTAGTAAGGTATTTCAAACTGTTACTGCCCTCACATAAACCATACGCGAGATCATGCAACACTGATCTAATAAATGCCCTTTGTTGTCACAACACAGCTTGAGCCCAAAAGCTCCCTCACCTTTCCTGTTCTCCCATTATTAAAATTAGCGTTTTGGAATAACTATGCTGGTTGTGTACTAACACCAGTCTGTCTATCTGTATTGAGCTAAATATATGCAGAAATATGTAGCTTAATAGAGCTGAAACATGGCTCTGTTAGGATGAAAATAACTGGTGTAACTAGAGTGTTGCAGACATGGATGTTTAGGTTACTGGGCACTGTGTGAAACAGGAAGCCCATTTATATAGTAATTTTAATAACTTCTGTTTAAATGTGAAAGTAATCAAAGTTTTATGAGTTTTGTGAGGAAGACAATCTCATAGTTTGGATGATAAGGAAGAGAAGCCATGGGCAGATAATACTGGGAGCTTTTACTTAGGTTCATCATAGGTTAGTACTAGGCTAATGGCCATTTTAAGCCTAGCAAATTGCCTCATGTGAGAATCAAACCCTGCACTTTGTGTATATAAGGTAAAACCTTAACCATTATGCCAACTTCATCTAAGTAGTAGAGTAGTAACAGTGTAGCAAGTTATATAGGCATAAATTCTAACATTGTAATCAACAGCACTGTTGAAACAGGAGAAATAAAGCAACCATGCAGTTTGAGCAAAGTGATACATTTAAGCAAAGTTACTTGAAGGCACTCACTAACCAGATAGGGAAGGAGTAGATGTGTTTTTGATCTTTTCTTCATTTTTCAGTTTACAGGATTATTATTAGTAAGTGATGAAAGTCAGATCTCAGACTTCAGTGTGTTTGTTACCACTGCAGCCAAGTAAGCAATCTCAGCACAGTTATTTTGTGCAAGAGATCATGACTGCAGGTGTTTAAGCCTTCTAGCCATCCAAGGTACAAATGAAAACATATCAGTAATGGCAGGAGGCAAGAAGTTCTGCTGCAAATTCAGCTATCCTGTTGTAAACTGATGCCAGGTCAGAGTGGACAGATATATTTTAAGTTGTCCAGAACTGCCGACTAGTATGGTAGTTTAAGCTATAAGAAAGCATCAGCTAGGCTAATGCTGTCTTTCAGAAATCAAGTGTCTCTTTATCCTTCATTAGGCTCCTAGGGTTTGATTCACAGGTTTAGATGTAGTTACTACATGTTCTTTGAACGTAAGCTTTGAATCAATTACCATACCCAAGTATTTCCAGGCATGCACTTCCTCTCTGATTCTTCTTATAAACTGCACACTAGCAAAAAGCATAATTTGTGTCTTCTCATTTAGTAAATCTGCTACTCAATGCATTCTGTGAAACTCTCAAAACCTAATTGGAATGGACTTGTTAAAGTTCAGGGATCATGTGTAGCTTAATTCAAGGTACAGTCATACGTAATTATTAGGCATGCACTCTTTGAAGCACCTGAGAAGCTTAGCCCAATTTCTCATGTCACTATTAATTAAGTGATTCACTCACAGTCACACGGTAAGTAAAATGAGGCTGAGAGAATCAAACTCTTGTCTTCAGAAAGCAGCTCATTAATATCTTATAGCCTTCATCCTTTGTACTAAATGGCTGACTCTGCACATTATAGAACAATGTAATCACCAGTGCACAATATGATATACACATGAAGGTAAAAAGGTAAATGACTGCACAATATACCTTTTAGAGTGGTTCTTACTGTTACTAGACAAGCATGTTATATGGTCTCACTCAGATCCACTTAAAACAAAGACACTGAAGTAGCAACATCTAGTCTGTTTTATGCCTCATCACTTTGGTATCCTCAATTACTTCAAGAGAAGTATTTACATGGTGTAAAAAGAAAAGTTTATTTTCTGATAGTAATGTGAGTCTGAGCTCCTAGTAGAAAAAAAAAAAACAATAAAGAAGACTCATTCATTCCATGATATATGACTACTGTCAAACCCATTTACGGTAGAAGAAGGTTTCCATCTTGCTTTTTTCAATTGTATCTTGCAAATGAAAGTGGCTTTTGGAATATAATTTTACAAAAGCTGCTGAACCATCATCTTATTTCTTTTTTTTATAACAACTTTGGCCAGCGCATTCATTTAATTGATGAAGCCACTATAAGTATCATTGTCACTGAAGCTGTGTGGTGACTTGTCAGAAAACTAGATGAGGTTAAATGTACTCGCTTTAGAGAATTTTATTGCATTTTTACAGCATAGTTCACCTTTCATCTGTAATAAGGTAATATATTGTATGAACAAGCAGTTTTTGAAACAGTCACTGGTAATTATATTTTGTACAGTTATTTCATATGTAAGCTATATTTTGTTTTAGATAATTAAGATGTTGTGTAAATTTAATATACTGTGTACATCATTACTTAAGCTAACCTTCTTGTTATAATGTATTTGCCAGTTAGCCTGGGCAGTGGCTGCAAAGGGTTCTGCACAAGTCCACTTACCTGGGTAAAAAATAAACAACTAAAAATTTCAAATTGTATTTCTCAGCAAGGGGAATTGCTGAAAAGTCAGAACTAGTACAGGAAAGGAAGTCATAAACGTGTTTAACACATGTAGGCTCATAAGTATATACTAGGGTAATGACCACCAGGGCCTTTGTAAGCATAGCCGTGCTACCCAACCCAACTTTATCCCCTTGTAACATGGGCATCTGTTTGGAGGTGTATGTTAATAAAGGTATAGTGTGGGAGGTATGATAGTTAGGGAATATTTAGTCCCAAAGAAGAGGAGAAAGGGAAGTTAGCAACTATATCTAAGAAATGTGAAGCTTACTGTCAGCTCAAGGAATGTCTGCCATTTTTTTCAGACACTTACTTTTCAAGGAATTAAAAGACTCAGGAACCTATTGATGGTTATGTGACTGATCTAAATAGCAGTGCAAACTACTGATGTTCGTCGTCTCCCATTGCTGCAGTCCTGACTAATGGGTACTCCGCTGCCCTCCATCGGCCCGAATACCAAAGGGCTAGATCTGGCGTCGGTCATGGCGCCCGAGACTGACGTGGTGTCAGTATAAATGCGCATGACCGACGCCATAACTTCAGTCTTTCTTGCCGCATGGTCCTAAGCAGAAGCAGAATTTGCAAGTGCCGTTCGGCGTTCTGGAATTGTCGGTTTTTGAGTTTCAGACCGGAGACCAAGTTGGGCTAAGTACCCCATTGGGGACATTTTATTTTTTGTCTTTTTCTTGTCTCAGTATTGACGGATGTCAGAAAAAGTTAATAACTGTATTTCTTGTGGGAAACAGATTCCTCATAGGGATTACCATTCACTCTGCATTCCTTGTTTAGGGCCTGAGCACGACGTTGTTGGGTGTCGCTTTTGTGCTACTTTTAATAAGCGTATTAAACGTCGGTTGGACTGTGCTAGGCTGGTGTTTGGTAAACGTTGTAATTACAACATGCCGTCGGATTCTCCGACGACTGGCTCTTCTAAGAAGCGCAAAGAAAAGTCTTTGCGGTCCAAGCAGGATGAGGCGTCCACTCCGGACGTCGGTCCTGTAGAACCACTGGCTGCTTCAGTGGCTCTTTCTGACAGTGTGCCTGAGTGTCAAGGGAGCCTTTGTTACTACAGGGGGTGGCTTCTCCTTTGTTAGGCCAGGTTGAGGGTGCTCCTCTGTTGTCTGTGGCTCCCTCCCCTCGTAGGGTGGTTAAGCCTCCTCCTTCTCTAGGCAAAGGCCTTTCTAAGTCTAAATCTGCCTGGTGCTTTTCCCCAGGGTCCAGCTCCTAGGAAGCACATGTTAAAGATGGCTGAAGATTTGATTACTTTAATTAGGGGTTCCATGCCTCCCCCTGAGAAGAGGCCCAGGGTAGAGACAGAGTTGGAGGGTTTGGTTCAGTCTTCTATTGAGTCAGATTCCTCTGTGGAAGACCTTCAGGATTTCCCTCCCTATTCTGATTCGGAGGCTGAGGATGCTTCTCCCCCTGCGTCCCCTCCAGAAGATTTTTCTTTCTCTGAAACTTTGCATTCCATGCGGGAACATTTCAAATGGGAGGGCCAGGATTTTTCTGATTCTCGTAAAAGGCTGAGAGAATTTTTGTTTTTGCCTCAGCACAGGCCCTTGGCTATTCCTCCTGTTCTGGATGTTGTTCAGGATGTATTTTCTGAGGCTGCCCTTAACCCAGATTCTCTGCCTCCTGCCCCTGTTAAACCAGATAGATACTACAGGGTTCCGGAAGCTCACAAGTACTTGTTTAAGAGCCCTAGAGCTGATCCAGAAACTGTTTCTCAAGGCCCCAAGGGTGTTAAGGCCTCTGTGGTTAAGAATCCAGTTCCTCTGGACAAAGATGCTAGGGCCCTGGATAGGTGGGGTAAAAAACTGTATACCTCTTCTACTTTGGCTATGAGGGCTTTGAATTGTCAGTTTCATATGCTCAAGTATCAGAATTTTTTGTTAAGTCAATTGAAATGTAAAGTGGATGCTTTAGCTGCAGGTATTGACTGTAAGGAGCTTCAGGATTTAGTGCATGCTTCAGACCAGGTTGGTAAGCATTCTCTGCAGTGTGGTTTTGATGCTTTACAAGCTTCTTCCAGGGTGGCTGCTACTAGTTCTGTTGTTCGCAGACATGCCTGGCTTAAAGATCAGTCCTTGTCAGAGCATGTTAAAGCTCAGATTATGGATGCTCCTTTGCAATCTGATGTTCTTTTGGCCCTCCTGTGGAATTAGTTTTGAAAAAATGGAGGAAAAAGCTAAATCTATGCAGACAGTTAAGGAATTTTTACAGGTTCAGCCTCCTAAGTTCAATAGGAATTGGCCTGCTAAGGGATGGTCTTTTCCCTCTTCGGATTTTCATTCTAGAGGCAGGTCGAGGCGTAGAGGTAGGGCTTCCTTTCAGGGCCCTGTTACTTCTAGGTCTTTGAGTTCCTCTACCCCTTCTGCTGGGAGGGCAAGGGTCAGTCCTTTCGAAGCAGACCCAATGACCTGTGTCTTCAGCTGCCGGACTCTGCTTTGCTGGCAGCTCCTCTAGGCGGAAAACTGGGACTTTTCAACGGGAATTGGCATTTGGTTACCCAGGACAAATGGGTGTTGGACATTGTAACTCGAGGCTACAAATTTTATTTTCACACTTTCCCGCCTTTCAACGGTATGCCGGATGTGCCTCATCAGCAAAAATTGGAAGCACAGGCACAGGTTTCTTCTCTGCTCCAGTTGGGAGCAATACAGGAAGTTCCTTCATGAAAGGGCACAGGGTTTTATTCCGTCTTTTCTTAGTGCCAAAGAAGGGAAATACTTGGAGGCCCATTCTGGATTTATCCATTCTAAACACCTTTCTAGAAATTCAAGATGTTAACACTGCAACAGCTGTTGCCTATGCTGGGCAGGGATCACTGGATGGTGACTTTGGATCTCAAGGAGGCCTATCTTCACATTCCTATCAGGCCCAGTTGCAGGAAATTCCTGAGGTTTCGGACTGGGAATTTGCATTATCAGTTCTCTGCATTGCCCTTTGGCTTATCTACTGCGCCCAGGGTATTCACGAAAGTCCTGGCTCCAGTAATAGCTTTTCTCAGACTACAGGGAATTCAGATTTATCCTTATCTGGACGATTGTTTGATACTGGCTCAACACAAGCACGTACTACTTCGACATCTGCAGTGTGTGATGACAGTTTTCAGATGCCTGGGGTATTCTGTGAACGAAATAAAGTCCAGTCTAGTACCCTCAAGAGAGATGTGTTTTCTGGGTGTGAGTCTGAATACAGCGACTCAGATGGCATTTCTTACCCCGGACAAACAAAGAAATCTTCACCAGTACTTCCTACAGCTATCATTCCTGTCCAGGCTGACTGCAAGGACAGTCCTTCAAGCCTTGGGGTTCATGGCATCTTGCATTCTAGTACTTCCCAATGCCAAACTGCATATGAGGAAGTTACAATGGTATCTCAAAAGCGTTTGGACTCAACACAGCCACGATTTGGACACTGTCATTCGGATTCTTCCTTGCATCCAGAAGGAATTTGTGTGGTGGGCTCAGGAATGTCACCTAAACAAGGGACTCCCTGTGACCCAACCAGAGGCAAGTCAGATATTAACGACAGACGCCTCGGAGTCAGCCTGGGGTGCTCATTTCAAAGGAAAATGGATTCAAGACCTTTGGCCCCCGGAGTTGCTTCACTTGCATATCAATATGAAGGAGATGCTGGCAGTTCAATTTGCCTTAAAAGCATTCAAGGATCTACTTCGCCCGGGACTAGTGTTGATTCGAACAGACAACACAACTGTCATGTGGTACATCAACAAGCAGGGGGGAACTCATTCTTACCCTCTTTGCAGACAAGCAATGCTGTTATGGGAAACTGCTTTGGATCTGCACATCACTCTTCGAGCACAGTTTCTGCCAGGGGAACAGAATTCGTTAGCGGATGTTCTGAGCAGGCAAATGGTGGATCCTCACGAATGGAAGTTGGATCCTCAGGTGTTTCGTCAGTTGACCATGGCTTGGGAACTCCAGACATAGATCTGTTCGCTTCTCCTCTGAATTTCCAACTACCTCTGTTTTGCACAAGGCTGTTTCATCCGAAAGCCTGGAAAATAGATGCACTATCCTTCAGTTGGAGCAACCTTCACGTGTATGCCTTTCCTCCTCTGCCTCTTCTTCCAAAAAGTCCTGTTGAAAGTCAGGAGGGACAAACCGTGCATGATCCTTATAGCACCGGATTGGCCTCGTCAGCATTGGTACCCTCTGTTGAGGAGTTTAATTCAGGGGGCCCCTTGGCCATTACCATGGATTCCTCACTTATTGTCTCAAGAAAACAATCATTTTCTCAATGTCAGGGTGCGATCCCTACACCTGACAGCCTGGCACATTCAGTTTTAGGGAATGAGGGCCTTCAGCTCCCTCAACAAGTTTTGGATGTTCTTTTGGAAGCCAGGCGCCCTAGTACTCGAAAAGTTTATGCTGATAAATGGAAGAGATTTTTTCTTTGGAGTTCAGCTAAAGGCTTTGATGTCACATTGCCTGATTTGAGTTGTACATTGCAATATTTGACTATGTTATTGGACAAGGGTTTGTCTTTCTCTTCTATTAAAGTGCATGCTGCAGCTATTTCTGCTCACTATGATGGTGACCCTCCTTTATTTTCACATCCATTGCTTAAACAGTTTCTTAGAGGGGCAAAGAATATAAGACCCCCATGGAGGGCTCCTACTCCTACTTGGGATCTTAATTTTGTTTTGGAGAAGCTGACTCTGCCTCCTTTTGAACCTGCAGCTACGGCTGACTTGAAGTTGTTGTCTTGGAAGACTTTTTTTGTTGGCTGTTACTTCTGCTAGAAGGGTATCTGAATTACAGGCTCTCATGGCAGTGGAACCTTTTCTGATTTTTCACAGGGACAGAGTTTCCTTGCGTACTAATCCTACTTTTCTGCCTAAAGTGGTTTCTAATGTGGCATTGAACCAGTCTATACATTTGCCTACTTTTTATGCTAACCCCCAAACTGAAGAGGAAAAAGTTTTGCATTCTTTGGATGTACATAGGCAGTTACGATATTATTTGTTCAGAACCAAAGAGTTCAGAAGTTCTCATCAGTTGTTTGTTTCGTTTGCTGTGACTTCCCGTGGGAAAGCTGTCTCGAAACAAACTATTTCCAAGTGGATTGGCCTTTGTATTGCTTTTTGTTATTCTCATCATGGAAAAGAGGTTCCAGTTGGGATCAGGCCTCATTCTACTAGGGCTACGGCCACATCTACTGCTTTTTTAAGAGGGGTAGCTACTAAAGACATTCTAGAGGCTGCTACCTGGAGTTCTGTACATACCTTTACAAAGCATTATCATTTGCCTCTTTATTCTAAGTCTAGGGCTGGGTTTGCCACTGCAGTCTTACAGGGCATGTCTGCAGCTCCTCAGGCAATTTAGTTGTCCAACCTCCCTTTTTGTTTTTTCCGTTGCTCTGGGATTCTACCCATTAGTCAGGACTGCAGCAATGGGAGACGACGAACATAGTACAGTTTTGTACCTACCATAAATGTAGATGTTCAAGGATCTCCATTGTTGCAGTCCAATTTTCCCTCCCTCCTTCCCCCTTTTTCTTTTTAGATTGGGGTTTTTGGGTGGTGTTTTTTTGCATTCTGACATCTGAGGCAAGAAAGACTAAAGTTATGGCGTCGGTCATGCGCATTTATACTGACACCACGTCAGTCTCGGGCGCCATGACCGACGCCAGATCTAGCCCTTTGGTATTCGGGCCGATGGAGGGCAGCGGAGTACCCATTAGTCAGGACTGCAGCAATGGAGATCCTCGAACATCTACATTTATGGTAGGTACAAAACTGTACTATTTTGGTAAGTTTCATGATTCACTAATAAAAAAATAGAATTATCTGTGGCATTACAAATGACTAAGTAGAGGCAGACTGTTAAACCATACCGCTATATAAAACATAAAACACTGAATAATGCAAAGTGAATGAAACAACTAATATGCAGTCAAAGCAGCTTATTGAAGAAATAGATGTACAAAATTAAAGTAATACCCCCAAATAATCAGTTCTTTCCTGCAGGAATGCACTCCTAAATGCAACTGCTTTCAGAGAAAGAAACATAAAGGAAGAATGTGATTTCTAACTATTGGGAACCAAGTAGAACATACAGTGGCTGGAAATTTAGCTGAACCAAGATTATATAATGTAAAAGGGCAAAACTTGTAGAATAAATCAGAAACAGTTATAATGCACTGACATTAATCATGTAGTGTATGAAGCTGTATAAGAGGTGTGAGGATTTACAACTTTCTCTGAGAATGAGAAATTCTGATGTTACTAATAGTGTTGAAGATGATAAAAGTCAGAAGCTGAATTAATAAACGAAGTTCTTGATGGAGAAAGAAAATAAGAATTTCAAAATCAGTTTAGCAATCCTGAAAGTGAAATTCTAGATGTGTTACTGTAGACTGATCAGGGAACTACGTATGCCATCTATACAAAGTCTAAAGATACAGTAGAAAGAAGGACTGAATCTTTTTAGAATAATGTTTTGAAATTCATCCAACAAAGTATTTTGTTTATATTGTACACAACATGCTTGCATATACCCAACAACAGTAATTAGATAGATGTACAGTATTTGTATTTCATAATACTTATTCATAATATAACAGCAATATCTATAATTGAAAAAAAATGAGATGTTGAGTACAGCTTTAAGAGTGGATGCTACCAGTAATAGGAAAGCATGTCTTATGGTCTGACCCAAGATGCCAGTTGAAGCAAAGACATTGAAGTAGCAACATCTAGCCTATTCTATGGCTTGTCGCTTTGCTGTTTGACTACTTACAGAAGAATTACCTTTCAACTGGTATGTTTCATGTGATTGTTATATAAAAAGAAGTATCTGACTTAGGACAGATCCCTGTGCTACTGGAGCTGTTTTGTTGTATTGGGATAACATGACATTCTGTTGAGCTACAATTTCAGTGCAGTTAGTATGGTAGCTTTTGAAACAATCAAATGTTTTTTTGCTAAATTCCAAAGCCTTGAGAATGCATAGTAGAGTAGTGTGGGATATATATCAAAGGTCATACAATCACTAATTAATATCATGTGGTAGAAGAGCAAGAGAACTTAAAATAACAGTAGCTGTACTAATAATATGATCAGTGTTGCAGGATTTGTTATGATTCATTGCTAGAGGATTTCTTATGACACAATGTCTGTTGGAGTCAGATGTCAAGAGTTTGGCTAGATTTGTCAGAGTCAAACATCCCCTAGAGGAGCTGCATCCTTGAGACATGCAGTTAAGAGAACATACAAAATGTAAGAAAAACAATCCACATACTCCTTTCTGTTTTTACTAAGAGAAAAATTTGAGAAGACTAAACCAACAGATGTATTTGGGACAGGCTATAAAAGCCAGGAGAAAGGACATATGCAAGTACTAAAACAATATATAAATCAAATATATACGAGTATAAACCACTTAAGCACAACAGATGCATCCGCTTCCACTGTAATAAAATTAAACTCAAATTTTAGTATTAAATATTACTAATAGTCATGAAAGATAGGTAGGAAGAGGAAATGGATAGTTAAGAAATAGAATGCATGTAGTACTGGGGGGACAGGATGGAGGAAGCCTGTTCTGTAGTAATAATACAATTGTTATTATATCTACTATTATTTCATAGTTAATACACAGCTATACCATCTACATCATTAGTATTGCTGGCTTGGGTGATTACAAAGCATTGCAGCTTATACACTGTATAAGGATGGATAGTTTATAATATGTCACAAAGAACTCACCATGCAAGTTGTAATACTTTAAATACATGTGGATGGGTGACCCTGATGCAGTATTTCAGAAGTTCCTCTAGAAAGGTACACTTCTGAAAATGGCTGCAGTGACAACTGCTGACCTAGCAGAGTGAGATCTAGTGTCTTCGGACAATGGCTTGCTGTACTTATCAAAGCAGAAAATACATATTTTTGTTAACCTCTTGGAAAGGGTCTGTTTACTGTATGCCTCCATTTACTCTTCAAGAAAGAAAGAAACTGTTCAGTTTATCTAATACATTTTGTTCTTTGTATATATGATTGGTTTGTCTAATGTGTTCTGTCCTCTATACATAATGGTGATCTATTTCTCCTATCTCTTCAGGGCCGGGCATTTTGCATTTAAATTCACAAGTTCGGGTCTTAGCCCTTATTTATTAATTTATATGAGTATGTTAATATTTAATATTTACTATTAGAATGAAATTTTTTATAATAACACACATAATTTTAATAATTTTTGTATAGTCCTTAAGTGTACCTTTATCATCATTACAATGTACCCTACTTAAATAGTAGTTAGCTTTTTAGAAACTAATCCAGACTAGTGTTTATCATATTGGCTGTCTAACTACATAGGTTTATATTACCTGTTTAGGTTATATGATATCGACTTAGTTGTTGTTGTCACCTTTCCTGATATTTCTCCTGCTTTCTTTTTGAAAGTTATGAATTTAACTATTAATCTAACATTTATTTTAATGAATGTTCCTTATTTAAATGAATGTTTTTTTACATATTAGGCTTGATTGTACAACTTTAGGTAAAGGTTTGTCATTCTCTGGGTTTAGAGTTATGTTTTTAAAAAGTTGTCCGTCTGCTTTGCATTTGAAAGTTTTGCTACTAGGATGCTTGGTTTTAATTTGGAATATTTCCTTAAAGATATTTATTCTTTAAGTGTTTTAATTGAATAATTAAGTTATTTATGTTTTTATATAAAATGATGCTTAATTGGCACGTATTCTGTCTGAAGAAGGAGAGGTATTGCCCTTTCCAAAAGCGCTTAACAAACAGTTAGTTTTTTACTGCTCGTATATTACTGCTCCGTCTCTACACCTCGCTCTTTTGTTTTTATTTTTAAATAGTTTGTGCATGTATCCAGTTGCAGTTTACTTACCTTTTGTACCACCATATGTTTTACACAAAGCACCAATTATGATCTTCATTCTAATGGTGAATATTTTATTCCTTTTCTAAAGAAAAACAAAAATATTTGCAAACATAATTTTCACTATGCTAATGCCAATGAGGAGTAACAGTGATGTTCAGCTTTGGTAACATCAACTCAAGGAAAATGGGGGCACATCCTTTAAAGCCTGTGACTAATGAAACACTAAATGTATTTGGAATGTGGTTTCAGTAAAAAGATTTCAAAGCTTTTTATTGAAAAAAAAACAGTCCAAGTAGATACAAGTAGACTTGGGCAAATGCATCACAGCATTTTACTAACCAGATGCCATGATGCAGTAGTTCATTGTGATGAAACACTTTAAATCTGAACTTCCTAAAGTTTCAGGTTTATAAATACTGTGGCTAGAATCTGGTAGATATTTTTTGTGCAATAGAAGGGACAAAAGGCATGGCAGGGAAGTAAAAGTTGAAACCACTCACCCAGAACCTCAGTAATTTTCTAGACTTGTATGACAAGTAAAGCATCCTGCATGTCCAGAGTCAGAAAGGCATCTTGTTGCAGCGATGATGAGAGGGTATATAGACTGAGCAGGCTGTATTTTTTAATTTTTATAAAACTGTTAAGATTTGACAAATTTAAACTTGTCCATTGCTGTTTTTCTTTCCTGGGATGAGGAAAACATTGAATAAAAACAATCTTCACAGCTTTGCTTCTGAAACCAGTTATATAGCCAGCATTTCCAGATGATTTTTGAAGCACTTTTCTGGCCAAGGGAATATAATGTTTTGCAGTAAAATACATGAGGCTAATTTGTTGTAAAACTTTACCTATTATCCCTTGACCATACATAGATGAATACTCGTACTAAGTTGGTCAATGCCAGTGGTCTATAAAAAACAGTGTGCTCCCAATTTGCAGTACATGAGATAGGGCAGGAAACAACAGATCACAGTGCCTGATATTATAAGCATGAGGGAAACTTTAGCCTGCTGATAGGGAGGACTGGGGTGTTGGCTTTGCTGCTGCCTCTTAGTTTTCTATACCTATTAGTTTACTACACACACATATATATATATATATATATATATATATATATATATATATATATATATATGGGTCTGCTTCACATGAATGACAGTTCACTGGCATATGGATGGCGCAATGGTAGCATTGTTGCCTCACAGCAAGAGGTTCTCTGGTTCGATTCTCGGCTGTGGTGCCTTCTGTGTGGAGTCTGCATGTCCGCCCTGTGTTCGTGTGGGTTTCCTCAGGGTACTCCAGTATCCTCCCATGTTACAAAGACATGCATCTGGAGCCTTTCTCCCCGGGCCTCCACTGAAAATTGGCTTCATTCCAAGTCAGACTTTCCTGGTTAACAAATGTTAAATTAATAAAAAAAAAATTTGATCGCCATTCATTTGACCAAGACCAAAACACCTGAAACCCATTTGATTGGCACTCATAACACTGATACATGAAATTCTCCATTGTAGTGTCGATCCTGGGTATAGGGGGCATAGCCCCCCACAGATGTCATACATTTCAAACATACACATGGATACTTAAAACTGAAATGACTAACTCTTTGCAGAAAATATTTATCTAAACTATGTGGGGGGCTATGCCCCCCCACACCCCTCAACTATACATATTAACTCCAGGGTCGCGCTACAATGGGGAAACGGGCATAATGCTTTTAATTTCATGCGTCAGCGTTATTAGTGTCGATCAAATGAGTTTTAGGTATTTTGAACTTTAGGTGTTTTGGTCTTGATCAAATGAACTGTTAGTCATGTGAAGTAGACCCATATATATATATATATATATATATATATATATATATATATATATATATATATATATATACATATACATACATACACATATATGAACTCCAAGTTCGCTATAATAGTATACATTTTTTTTAACTAGGTAGGCCCACTGGACATGCAGTCCCTTTTCAGGGAGTGGCCAGCTAGCAATGCTTGGTTAAGTAACTTATTCAAGTTCACACAGTAGGCCAATGAGGGCTGAGGGACTCAAACAGTGTATCACAGGAACTATAGTTTACAGCCATACCTCAAAGAAAAGGGACATTTTGAGAAATAGCATTCTTTGACTTAATATATGTATATATGTAAGTCTGAATGTTTGGTAATTTGGCCTCAGCAGTCCAAATTCTTATATTTTAAATGACCATCATTGGCTGACCCTTGTTAAGAATTCTATATTTGCTGTTAGTACCTTAATTTTTGTTGTTTCTGCAGAAATGGTAGTAGATATACCCAGTATATGTGTCTCCACAATATGTGTAGGGCATTTCCTAGGGAGGTCAATATAGATCCATTCCTGTATAGTATACCATATAATGATTGGGCTGGGTTTTGTAGGCTCAGAGACATTTTATTTAAAATTGTATTCACTCAGTGTGTTACAATGTGTTATACTTTGATATGGGTCCCATATAGGTTCAAATCAACCATTAGGGTAGCATTGTTATATAATGGAAGAGACACTTTAGAGAAAATAGTTTAACTGAGTAATTTGATTGATGCAAGTGGTGGATGGTGTAGTTGGCCAAAATTCAATTTCATCTTGTCAACTGCCACTGCCACACCAACAAGTGTGGATCATGATTTATGATATTTGATAAACACTTAATGAGATGGTAGTTGTTACCAGTTACTAAGTAAATTAGTCCTGCCTCCCCAAATAGAACATTGACTACTCCTAGTTGAAAATGCATTTAAAAACAATATCCATTCCTTCCAGATGACTTGTAACAACATATGCCAGTTTATAACCCCTGTCCCCAAAACAGAACACCCCTGCATCATCATACAGAAGCCAAATGGTTCTCTCTGCATCTTAGATCTACTCTTATTATTGGAACTACTTTATAGACGTACAAACTTTTCCTTTCCTAAGACAAAGACTATACAATTAATTCACCCCTACAATGTAAATTCCTTTCCAGCACATGCCACTAAACTCCAGCAATCACTTTCTAGGCTGCAGTCTATTATGCATGCCTTTTCTATTCTTACCCTAAAATTTAGTCTGCCATCTCATCACATGTACAAGACATCTTCTCCAAGTTCCACTCAAAATTAAAATCCTTTATGCACAGAGAGGTTAAATGTATATGCTTAAAAACAATGCAATTACATAAACATATAAGCTAGCTCTCTCCTTCTTTCTAGCAGCACCTCTACAAATCTTGGAATATCTAAACATCATGTAAATAATGCATATAGTATACTCAGAATTGTATTAAAGTTTCTTGTTTTATTAATACTTTCATACTCTATTTTACAGCTTTACTCAGTGGCAAATTAAGTGTACCATGTATTCTGCATGGTTTTTAAATGATGACCCTTCATCCTCTCACACATTTTTGGAGGGAATCATACATAGATGTACAAGTTCTTTTGGGTTCACCTTCCCAATTTAAGATAATTCAAACTGCTGCCATTATAATCCATCAATGCCTATACCCATCAGTTACAGCTGACTGTGCACACTTCAAATGTTTGATTGTGGTAAAAAGAAATGGTCATATTGAGTTTTTCCCACCTGCCATTCCAAATACACACTAATCCTATAAAACCAAACAAATGAATATAAATTGGTAATGACAGCAGTGTCATCCATTCTCATCTACAGACAACCACCATACCTAGCAGTCGTACCTCTATTGTTGACTCTGTACACCTCAGATGTCAGATTGTGATAAGTATATCAATCATCACAATACATATATATAAAGTTTGTTTCACACAACACTCTGTAGTCCAAGCATCCAAACTTATTGCAAATGCACTTGCAAGGTTAGACTGTTTAAAATGATTAAATGGCAAGAAGGTAAGTTATTTCATCCGCAGACAGCTCTCCCACCCATCCACCAGTTCTTGCCATTTTGTTGAGTGCACCCCATCTGATTCTGATAAAAACTAATACAGCTTAACCTGTAAGAGCAAGAATCAGGACAATGCCAAAAATGAGTGACAAAGCCCCATGATCAGGAACAGATTTCAAGTACTGAATTTATATACTTATAAAGTTATTAATATACATGATTTTGCATTGACATGTATTTTCTGCAGAATATGAAATCTGAACTTCAAATGTTTGCTATTATGTAATTACTGCAATCCTCCATAATTTATGAAAAAACACACATAAACAAATCAAAAATGTGAGGTAAGGAGGCGGAGCCTAATGCCTAACTGAAAGCAGCAAATTTTTGAGCTCCACATATTCATACTAGAAATAACAGGAAAATCTTATTATAATCAAATAATTCTTGATAAATCTTATATGAGAAACTCTTAGCAATAGAACCACCAATTTTAAAGAAGAAATTTTGAAATTTTCCTGTCAAATAAACCTGAAGACTAACTAAGCTGTGTGGAAATGAGCAACTCCAAGAACTCTCACTCATACTCTACTCTGAAAAGAGAAATCCAACTGATATCAGCCACCCTTCAAGATTTATCTCTGAAGATGGACAGATTCACTGAAAACCCAGAAAACCTTAAAGAAAATTGCCAAAAGCAAACTGATGAAAATGTTTTAAAAAATCCGCCTACTAGCGGTTTAAAATTCTAAAGAGCTGTTAGCGGCTAACTGCTTTAAAATATATTCTCGAGCTCTCTAGTCATGTTATTACTTCCTTATCGTCACTAAAATCGTCCAGCATTCTATTTGTTATATATGAAACATGTTTGTATGCTGAATTCATAGAACACTTCCTTAGTTCGCGAATGGTGTACTTCGTACACTCCCACAGTGATTTTCTTAACAGTTTGCTTTAAGCGAGAAGAGTTAAATAATATTTATTCATAATATTCATTCATTTTTCGATTTCTCACTTAATTCCATACAAGGTTAGTTGGTAGGCATGCCCCATTCTGGCAGACAGAAGAAATAATGGGGTACCAACCCTTCCCAGGATACTCACACACAATCATTATTATATAGCACGCACTTAAGGGCAATCTAGTGGACTTTAACAAGAAACTAGATCCCTCAGTATATACATATGTGGACACAGGGAGGATGTACAGAAGATGCCCCAAGAAAGAACTAAAATAGAGGACTAAGCAATATAAGGCAGCAATGCTAACTGCTGCATCACTTGTTTGTTCTAAACATGGAGTTTAATATGATAAATGCAAACAAAACACAAATGTATATATTACTGCGCATTTCACCTCCAAAGAAGGATGGACTTCTGACCTGTACCGTAAAGAATATAGCTACATTTCTTGAAGGTGTGTAGTTCAAACAAACAATATAAAGCAGTAGTAATAACAACAGATGGAAAAGACCTTTAAAAACAATATTTTTACAAACGTACTGCTCACTGGAGTGATAAATAAATGAAAAATGAGAGCACAGTTTATTAAAACTTCTTAAAAGAAACATTTCAGTTTTGTGATTCGAATTCAACTGTTATAGTACTACAGCATACATACACATTCCAACTGCATTTATAATTACCTGGCTTAAAGGATATATGTGTTTCATTTAAGTTTGCTTCCCTGCATATTGTCTGCCTGATGTTGGAAATAGCAATTTTATTGTGATGCTGAACGAATGTGTGCATCGTCACTGCATGTTCTATAAAGTATGAAGCAGGCTGCATATAGATAAACAAGAAAAATAAGTCATACTTCTATAGATTCATATCAGTATATAAAGTGCAAAAGAAAAATTCTGGTAACGTGCTCTGGGAAATTAACAGGGTTCACCACTAAAAATCAATTCAAATTACTTTTTAAAAAATATATATCTTCACAAATCTTCAACAATGAAAGAACTTTAACAATATCTCTTTCCAAAATCATAATGTAATTACCTATAGAAATGACAGACATAACATTGCTTTCTTTAAATATTAATGGTTTAAATAATCCAATAAAAAGATCAAACTTATTACGATATCTAAAATTACAAAAAGTACAAGTTATATTCCTACAAGAATCTCACTTCAAAACTGATGACAATTTTACTTGGATACCCAATAACTACTTAATTCTATCTCACTCCTCATATAAAAAAAAAAAAAAAACTAGAGGAGTCTTAGTTCTATGGAGGAAAAGTGTGGCTAATCCTCAGATTATTTACAACTATGAAGATAAAGAGGGATTACTATCAATTGTAATAATAAGATTTCAGAATAGAATCTGGACTTTGATAAACGTATATTGGATTCCTGGAATAGGAGTATCCACAGTTAAAAAGCAAATAGAACTAATTAATAAGGTAAATAAGGGTATCTTAATAATAGGAGGAGACTTTAATTATATTCTAGATAACTCTGAAACAACTAATAAAAGGAATTTATGTCTCACTTCCACAGGAAAATACCTCAAGAAATGGACAGAAAACTTAAAATTAATTGATACATTTAATTTTAAAGAACCTAACTCATTATTATACTCACATAGTGATTACCGATTAATACTCAAACAAGAACAGATAAAATATTTATATCTCCAGACTTAAATAGGAAAATAATAAAATTTTCTATCATTCCATGCCCACTCTCTGATTATAACTCTCTAATCCTTAAATTACAATTAGACTTTAAAAGACTAAATTTCACTTCAAGAATACCAGCTTACATTACTAAATTAAAACAATTTAAGCCATGGTTAGACTCAGAAATTTAATATTTTTAGAAACAAATTGCACTGAAGATACAAATAATAGTTTAAAGGCTTTTTATATGATAAAATTATATCCTGGTTCAAAAACAAAACAAAAGAATGGGAATCAGAATTGCACAACATTCAAAAACAAATGACAGAAATTAATGCAAACACTTCTGATGTAAGAAGTCCTCAAGTAAAAAAAAAGAAATTGAAGAATTAAATAAAAAATACAATGAAATTCTAACTCATAAGACAAATTTGGCATTGGAAAAATTAAAATTTAGTTCACTCTCAGCATCTCCAAAACACTTACACAACTTAGCAATGAGAATAAAAAGGCAAAATATGGAAAATAATATTACACATATTGTCAATGAAGGGAAAGGTAATAAAAAAGTGTTAGACATAAATGATATCCTAGAAGCTTTTAAATTCCATTATACTAATCATTATGGAAACAATAAAAACAAATCTACTTTCGTAAGATTAAAAACAAGTAATCCTGTAATAAATAAAATACCTGAAAAATTAAAAATTGATATTGAAAAACAAATCTCTCTTAAGGAAATAAATGGCAAAATCAGAGAGAGTAAAAATAACAAATCACCAGGAATTGATGGCATAATAATTGAATTATACAAGATACTCCCACATTTAGCAATCGCTTTACTTCATAAGACTCTAAATTAAGTTCAAGTTCAAAACATAATTCCACCATCCTGGAGGTATTCATTAATTACTCCAATAAAAAAAGAGAACAAGGACTCTTCCCTCTGTAGTTCATATAGACCAATTTCCCTATTAAATAATGATTACAAAATATTTATGACTATATTAGTTAATAGAATTAAAACATCCTTGACTCAAATCATAAATGAAGACCAAACAGGTTTTATTTATGGCAGGCATACATATGACAATATGCAAAGAATCCTAACCATTATTGAGATACTGAACAGGGATAATATAGAAGCTCTCATAATTACACTAGATATAGAAAAAACATTTGATTCAGTGAATTGGGATTATTTATTTAAAATTTTAGAACTTTTTGAGTTTCCTTTAAATTTTATTGATTTGATAAAGTATATATGCAAAGACAATTTGGCCTATGTAAAGTTAGGTCCGTTCACATCAGAAGCCTTCAAAATAACTAAGGGTACTAAACAAGGTTGTCCTATGTCTCCCATTCTATTTGCCTTATCAATAGAACTATTTGCAATAACAATATGTAGAGACTCAAAAATTGAAGGATTAAATACTTACAATCAATTTAATTCTAAGATTATGTTGTTTGCTAATGATATATTGCTAACTTTGTCTCCAAATGAAGAATCTTTACAAGAACTAGAAATTCAAGTGGAAATTTTTTTTCTAAATTCTGGTCTTTGTTTTAATAAATCTAAATCAAATCATATTCTACTAAACTGAAAGGGAGACATTCACTTGAGAAAAGATAATATACTCAGAGAAAAAGTCTCTTCTTTAGAATATTTAGGAATTATTATATCTGATAAAATAGATACTGCTCTGACTCTAAACTATAATACAATTTTAAACTTAACACAAACACACATAGAAAACTGGAATACATTAAATCTAAAATTTGAGGACAGATTACAGCTAATAAAAATGATATTACTACCAAAAATAAATTATATAGCTCAAGCTATACCTATAATTCCAAATAAAAAAATTCTAAAAGAAATTCACAAAATTCTATTACATTTTCTATGGTACCCAAAAAAGAATAGAATTGCATTCTCTCATCACATTAGACCATGGGAATTAGGAGGAATTAACTTACCAGACATAGAGACATATATCAAAGCCTCTATCTTTAAATTAGTTTTGAACTGGATAAACCCAAATTTCTCTTCTGCTTGGAAGACCGTGCATATGATTTTTTTAAAATGAAAACAAATTAACAAAAAATGTATTTTTGAACAACCACAAGAATGTATTTTGGCACATATGTATTAATATTCAAAATAACATATCAAAACCCACCGATCTAACATACTTAAATTATATCTATAATTTATTCAGAACTTTTATAAATTCCAATCCTGACATAAAACTATAGTTTGAATTATTATTGCCATTTAATATCTCAAAAAAATGTAAACAGAAAATTCATGATAGCACACTCATTAATTGGGAATCCAACAACTTTATATGCTGGATCCAATGTATAAACAATCTTAAAGTATCAAGTAGTCATCAAGTTAAAACTGAATTTGATATAATAAATATGGACTGGTCAAGTCTCCAAAAAATGTTACTTTATTCTAAAGATTTATGCAAAATTATTAATGATTCGCCCTTTAAAACTAAACCAAAATTCATAAACTATATTTATGAATTGATTTATGACAATTTTAATTGGCCAAATTCAACTTCCAAATTATATAAAATTCTAATAGGTTACAAGATCAAAACTGATCAAAACACTTGGAATTTTATAACTAAAGGTTTAACAAAAAATCTTTCAAATGATTGTAAAAACAACTTATTATACTCCATCAAATAAACTTCTAATGTCCAAACATGGAGAATCTTCACCTGGAAATTTTTGTATAGAGCCTTTTACACTCCACGCAAAATAGCTAAATTCAACTCTACACAAAATGTTATTTGTTGGAGATGCTCTTTAAGTTGTGAAGCAGATTGGATACATATTTTTTATGATTGTATTAAAAAATATTGGGATGAAATTGGTAAATTTCTCCAAGCCATTTATAATGAATCATTTGTCTTGACAAAATCTCTAATTTTCCTGAATGTAGATGAAACAGTAGTTATGTTCAAGTTCAAAACATAATTCCACCATCCTGGAGGTATTCATTAATTACTCCAATAAAAAAAGAGAACAAGGACTCTTCCCTCTGTAGTTCATATAGACCAATTTCCCTATTAAATAATGATTACAAAATATTTATGACTATATTAGTTAATAGAATTAAAACATCCTTGACTCAAATCATAAATGAAGACCAAACAGGTTTTATTTATGGCAGGCATACATATGACAATATGCAAAGAATCCTAACCATTATTGAGATTCTGTAGCCAGAAAGTGTATCACAAGAAAATTGGAATCCACAACCCTTCTATATTTTGAAGACTTTTTGTCCCTACTAAAAGAAACTGCGCAAAAGGAGATAAAAGTCAAGGAAGAAAGAATTTTCCCCAGAAAGTGGACAGCTAACCCTTGGAATAAAATACTTACACTCATTGAAACATCACAAATGGATACAATCTCCATCATATGAGTTCAAAGAGTCATAGACTTTTGTTGATTTGTGAAAAAATAAGAGATAAGAATGCATTTACTGAATATTCTTTTTTCTTCTTTGAATTTTTATTTTTTGTTTTTTTCTCTTCTTTGGGCCACTTGTAAATATTGTAAATCATGTTATTGTTCTACTCATTATTATTGAATTGCAATCTAATTTACTGTTTTCTTTAAAAACAAATAAAAATTATTTGAGTAAAAAAAAATATGTGAGGTAAAATCTGGAGCATTCAGTAAATTCACAGACATTTGAAAACTAGGTAACTTGAACTTTATTTCATAGAAACAGTATCCAGCCTACACATATTTTGCTATTTCACAGAAATATGCCTTAGTCTTATGAATTAACCGAGCAAACAAGAGTGTAAGCTACTTCAATCCACAAACATCCCCATCCCCACCAAGCAGTTATAGCCACTTTGTTGCTTTGTACACCTCATCTGACTGTGCTAAAATGAAGTCTCTAAAATTCTTCATACAGAATCAGGTACAAAACCACAACATAATGAGGAACAAATGCCCAAAATCAGGAACATATTTTTAAACATTGTTCTTATAATACTTAAAAGTTGTTAGAATGACATTTTTGTAATGTATGAAGCCTGACATTGAAATGTGTGTAATTATTTAATGACTGCAATTCTCAGTGATTTGCATGAGACAATTCAGGGGTATTCTGTGAAACCTGAGATAGTTTTAACTTGGTTTCACATAAACAGTACCCAAAGAATAAATATTCTCATGTATGTAATACAAATGCATGCTAATTCTGTAAATGCAGACATTAAGCTGAGCAAATGACTAGATGGTAAGTTGCTTTCATCCAGAGCAAATCCCACTCCATTTACTGACTGCAATCTTCAATGATTTGTAAGAAAACAACAAACTCTATGGGGAACTAAGCAAAATATGAAACAAAGTCAGTGATGTTCTACAAAATCAGGAACAGCTGCAACTTGATTTCAGACAAACAGCAAATGTAAATAATCTATCTTATTTCACACAAATGCATAGTCTTGTAAAGCAGGACTATACACTGTGCAAATAGCAAGAGGTTATGTTGCTTTCATCTATAAGCAGTCCCCCCTCCAATTTAGTGACTGCAGACTTTGGAGATTTGTCAGGAAATCACAGATTTTATGAGGCACTGAACAAAATGAGAGTCAAAGTCTAGGATATGCTGTAATATCTGTGACAGTTTCATCTCTGTCATGCAAACAGTAGTCAGAAAGTAAATATTTCAACTTACGTCATACAAAGCAACACAAGCCCGCAAAACCCAAACTGTTAGCTGAACAAAGAGGGCATGTTTCAGATCAAAAATATTAGACAAAACCAAAAATATACAGTGAAATCAGAAACAGTTTCAACTTTGTTTCAGGCAACAAAGACTATACAGTGAGTAAATATTTCCATTCCGCACTAAAATAAACATTGTCCCTTAATGCCAGACTTTAAACTGAGCATAAGAAGAAGGTAAGATGCTTTCATCCTCAGCACAGCTAATCATAACCCATATGGTTGACTGTCAGCATTGAAAAAAAATCCCATTCCACACAAATGCTCACTAGCCAATAATTCTAAACTTTATATTGAGCAATTAAAGAAGAAAGTTGCTTCATCCACAGCACAGCTAGCGTTTCCTTACTGGGTTACCTATCAGCATACAAAATCCAATTTATTTCACACAAAGGCAAAATAGCCCCTGCTTCCAGATTTTACATTGAACAAATTTAGGGGGTAAGTTGCTTTCCTCCACAGCACAGCTAGCCCTTCTTACTTCATTGCCCACCAGCATTGACAAAAACTAACTTACTTTTACTGTGTACTAAACTACACTGTTATACTGCAATTGCCTGCTACACTGTGCCTGTAAAATCACATTTTATTGCTGTTTTCACTGATTACCAAACATTTTTGTTGTTTCTGCTGTTTAAGTATTTACTGGTATTTTTTCACTGTTTTAAAGCTATCTGTTTTGCCTGCTCTGATTTTCCCGCCAAACAGTACTTAATTAACTGACCTGTTAGCTGTTTAAATCATTCTTTAGAGCCTCCTGGCTAAGTTTCTGCTGTCTTAAATGTGTTTTTCAATATCTCCCTGCTATTTTCTGCTGTGTTAAACAATCTGTAGTGTTTCCCACTGAAACTAGGGTAGCTAGTAACTGTAGCATAGTCCAGATCCAGTCCTGCTGCTCCTGGAACTATTTGTACTTCTTTGTTTGTTCTGAGCACGTTCTCCAGACCATCTTAGATTGAAAGGGGCTTATCTGCACTTTTGTGAGATAATTATGTTGAGTGGGACCTGACTAGTAGAGGGAGGCTGGTCTAGGGCTTAGAATGAGCATTGTCACTGGTCCTTTTGAATTTTGTTAGAGTTTATTTTCAGGTTTTAGCTTCTGGTATTGTGGCCCTGCTTCTGAGCAGGTTTCTGCTTGTTTGCATGTCACACAGCACTGCACACTGCCATGCAACTGTGTACCAAAGCTGGACAGTTAAATTCAACAAATTTCCCTTAAAACCCAGACAAAATATTCATTTGCCAAACTCCTCCGTAATTGTTTCTGAAAAAGCCACCCCAGTGACAGCAGTCTTCAATCTAGCATTATGGACAGTTGGACTATCCTTGTTTCTATTGCCAACCTTGTTGACTTGGGTTTCTTGAGGTAGTGTAGCAATTAACTCATGTACACAGACAACCCTCTACTAATAACACAATCTATTACAGAGTGTAAGAGCTGTATTTACACCAAGAATCTAGAACACATGCTCTCGCTCACTCAAAACAGTAACACAGAGATGGTTGTCAACTCACCCACCAGTACATATTCACATAGTACCACTACTCACACACATACCACTACTCAAACACATAGTAACTATCAAACACGTAAATCCACATATGTGGAGGTTCTCTCGAAAAATTTACCAAAACACCACAGACCTCCAAAACATAAGTCATCTACAAGTAACAGTCTCCACAGCACCCATGACACATACTGACACCAGTGTCTCACCCACCAAGCCCATAGGGCATAATATTCAAAAACAAGTTTTCTTGTCATTGGAGACTCAATAGTGAAGACACACTGATGTCCCACTCACCAGGTAGGACAAGGAGAAAGTCATAGTCAGATGCCAGGATTAACCAAATCATGCATACACTCAGGTCTCTCAACAACAAATACCTTTATGACTCTGACATGTTGGTGTAAATAACCTGAGACATACCTTACTGGACTATATGAAGAGAGACATGGTTAAGCTCTCTGAGTATGTGTCCCAGGCAGGTATGTCCCTAGCCTTGAGCAACATAGTATCTTCAACTAGAATGATGCCACAGTATAAGCAAAAAAATTATTGATTTCAATAATTGGCTTAGTGTTTGGTGTCATTTTAGTGTCATTCCAAGGGGATTAAGTTCCTATCTGCCTGGAAAGCCATGGTTGACAAACCTCACTGCTTTGCCAGAGACAATTTGCACCTGGCATCCCTAGGCTTTTGGCAAACACTCTTGCCTCCCCCATAGTTCCTTTTTTAAACAATGTCTCGAAAACAACATTACCAATGTGAAATTAACCAATCAGAACAAAATAAGGGCCCTGCTGCTAAATGCTAGGAGCTTAAACCAGAAACTGCACTCCTATCACTAGAAGATGTAGATGTCTGTGCAGTCACAGAAATCTGGTTTAAGGCTTCAGAGAGTACCCCAGCCCTGCAAGGTTACAATGCCTTCCACACCTTTAGACTGCAAAATGAATGTATGAACACCAAAGGAGGTGGTGTTTCAATATATATTAAAGATAAATTAATCTCCTGTTTAGTTAGACTGGACAACTCCATGGAGTTACTCCACGTCCAGGTTACAGTGGGTAAGAACCCCATACATGTTCTAGCTAGTTATAGATTCCCCTTCGTGTGTCATGACACCCATGAAGCCTGCTTAACCAAACTGAAGACAATCCAAATTTTACCAAATACACTGGTTATGGGGGATTTCAATTATCCCACCATCAACTGGTAAACCTACTCTAGCCCAAACTCTTTAGCAAAAAAGTCCCTTGATTTGTGAATTCAAATTCCTTGAAGCAAACTGTCCATACCCCAACAAGAGGAACAAACATTCTAGATCTGGTCCTCACCAACATGTCAAACAGTTGCACTGCTCCAACTGTTGGAACCTCATTAGTTAAAATTGACTACAGATAAGTCACCTTCAAAATTACACTTACACCCAAACTCACAAAAGGTGAAATCAGACTAAAAAACTTCACCAAGGCAAACTATACTCTCCTAGGTCAAGGTATAAATGCATTCCAAGCCCCCCCCAGCTGAAATTGGTAACTATGCCGAAGCTTACACTAATGCCATGTACAATCACTTGCATAAGTGTATAAACTTGGCTGTACCAGATAGAATCAAAGCCAGAGCCCCAAGTAAAATCAAGCTGCCATGGTGGACTTCCAGCAACAGACTCTACAATAAATGCAAAAAGTTGCTGTCCAAGAAAACCAAGACAAGGATCCAAAAATGGGAAAGCACCCCCCTCAACCTTAACAGGCAAATAAGACAACTTGTCAGATCCTCCAAGACCTCCTTTGAAAGAAACCTAGCAAGGACTGCAAAGGATAACCATAAGGCCTTTTACAGCTACATATGTAACCTAAAGGGTAGAACCAAGCATGTGCAGAACTGGTGGTCAACAGTATCACACACACTGATCCCACAGAGATAGCAAACCTACTAGTGGATAGGTTTGGTGAAACTTTCACTCCCTTATCCCCTCCTAACATGCAACAAATCCTCCCCCGAACTCCCCCCCACCTTACATATCTGAAGAACAGCTCCTCAAAGCCATGTCAAAGACAAAGTACACGGCCTCAATAGGACCAGATGACATCCCAGGCTGTCTTCTAAACAGGCTAAAACATGAAGTAGCATCACCACTAAGTATCCTTTTTCAATCATAGTCTAACCACAGGCTTTGTTCCTGCAGAATGGAGAACATCTACAGTTATTCTCCTCCAGAAATCTGGCCTAGCAACAGACCCAGGGAATTACAGACCCATAAGCCTGACGAGCCTCGTCTGTAAGGCTATGGAATGTATTCTTATGGACTTCATAAATAAAGACATAGGTGACCTCCAAACCCTGAATCCTACCCAGTTTGGTTTTGTGAAGGGCAGATCCTGCCTGTTAAATCTGGCAGATTTCTTTGAAAGGGTGACCAGGACCATTGATAATGGCAAATCTCTGCACACAGTATACCTCAACTTGGCAAAGGCTTTTGACACAATTCCACATTCAGGCTTCACCAATAAAATTAGCAAACTGAATGTAAACCCTTTCACTGTAAGATGGTTTAACAACTGACTCATAAACTGGGCACACACACTATCAAAGTGGGTGACCCCACATTAACCACCAGACCTGTTACCAGCGGGGGTAGCACAGGGTTAAGTGCTGGGCCCTCTACTGTGTAGTATGTACTTCTCAGAAGTTCAGGTCAAAACCAAAAGGTTGTCGCTGACCAAGTTTGCAGACAACTGCAAACTAGGTGCAATCACTGAATCCCCAAATGATGTGAGTATACTCCAGGACGGTCTCACACAGACCAAACACTGGTGTATTAGTCACGGTCTCAGACTGAATGCAAAGAAATGCATCATTCCCTTGGCACAATGTCCCTTCACACTATCAAATCAACAACACCCTAAGTACCATGAAGTAGTAAGGGACCTGGGATCACAGGCTGACTGTGACCTTAACATCGACCACCATGTGCCTACAGTTGTAAGGAAATCTTTCCATGTAGCTCACTTGATTACTAAATCATCATCTTGAGAGCAAAAGAAGTTATAACCCCCCTATACTCTGCACTTATCCAGCCCTTAATTGAATACAATGCCCCATTCGCTATGTACTGTACTGAGCACCTTCAGCAATTAGAGAGACCTCAGAGGTTTCTAACAAAGAAAATCAAGGGCCTCCGGCATGTGCCCTACACAGACTGACTCAAGTACTTGTCACTATACTTCGTATTGTTTAGACTTTTGAGGGGAGAAATGTCTGGCCTACAGAGCAACCCAAAACCCATACCTAATGAACTTACTGCATAACCGTAAATCAAATGGCTCTAGGGCTACCCATTCCAGGGACTTAAACATGGCCTGTGAATTAAATAGGACATGCTGGAGGGACAGCTTTATCTCCCAGTGACTGCCACATCTTTGGAACAGGCTACCAATTCATATGAAACAGAGCACTTCTATGACACTGTTCAAGAGGAACATGGATGAGTGGATGTTACACTGAAAATGCTTATCGGGTTAGTCCCCACAAACCTCCTGGACAGTCATCATGAAATAAATTTTGGGTATTGACTAGTATACCACGGTATGAGATTGGGTTTAAACATCTCGGCTTAAAATGACCTCTGGGTGAATAGCCTAGTAATCTCCTATAATCCTGTGATCCTATGAACCTCACTTTACCACACCTGCTGTTGTTTTCAAGATGGAAATCCAAAGCCACAAACCATCCACAGTTTAGTAAACTTTTAGAAATAATTTATTGTATGGTATGCTGTAGCGTGCAGAAAATTTTGACAAGCCTTTAAGGAGGACATTTAAATGCCATGTAACTTTTGGAAATGTACTCATTGACTTAGATACTTTGAATAATGCAGCTCTGACTCAACTATTTTACATACAAATGTGTTTTTGATGAGACAATTTTAGGTGAGCTGCTACAGAAATGGTCCAGAAAAGTTCCAGGGATAGAATCATAAAAAGATAATTTGTGATACTCTTTCCAGCTTTTGGACTGATTAAAAATGATTTACTTCTTGCAGACTTCTAACCAGGATATGCTGTAAACTAAATATATCATATTACTTACTCCATTAATCTAGCTACCCTTGTGGACCATTTAAGCCTAGGCAATTTCTTTTTTGTGCTTGAAATATCCTATCCCATTTCACTATATATTAACCTTACCCATTCCCATCTCATCCCTAGTGATATTACAATTTTTATTAACAGGAAAGTTTAGAAGTATTAATTCTCAATAACTTGAAAAGTCAATATTAGATTTTAAACAGAAAAAGAAACTAGACAGTGTATGTAAATAAGTACCATTTAGCTCAGCTAGTGTGTAGCAAAAGTCATTAGCACAAAAAATGATGCTCTGCTTGTGATTTCTGAAGTACTGCACCAGGAGAACATGTCTTGTGCTTATTTGGATGGCATCATTTTTTTGAACAGCAGATCCTATGATTAATTTATCAAATTTACATGTTTACTTGAAGATCAAAACTGGAAATAGTCTTCTATTTTTTAGAATTAGCTTACAGGTTAAAAATGATTGCAGTATAATGAGATTTTAAAAAGTGACTATATATGTCATAAATTAAGGTACTCAGAAAAAAAGTAAAATATTCTCAAATCCAGCTATAGATGGAAAAGCCGTGCTTCAACATCAAATAGAAGTTCAAAACAAATAGACAAGAAAAGATTGCTAAACTGCATACAGAGTACCATAAGTAGATGCAGTGGTGACATAAAGGCTTAAGTTTAACTGTTATTCTAGCATAAATAATCAGACAAGTTGTTCATAGGTAAGTACTAGGCTAGCTGCCCTTGTGGCCATTTTAAGCCTAACCAGTTCCCCTTTTTGTGCTCAAATTAACCTATCCCATTTGGTTAGAGATTGACCTTACCCATCCCATGATTGACAATTGTATATTACCTCTATTGAGAACAACTGGGATCAAACCATAGATAATTCGGGTAACCATTTGAAATGTCGGAACCCACTAGAGTGAGTCTGGAAACATGGAGACTGAATGTCTGAAAAAATGTACTTACATATACTCAATCTAAGATGCCATTTCTCAGAATATTCTCTTTTCTCTGAACTATGTTGATCCTGGATTTGGTATATATAAGCAAAGATGAGGGGTAGCGATGGGCACACCCTGCGCCAACAGCTACTACAGTATTATCATGGCATAATGGGAACATCAACATGTACTGAATGAAGTAAATACTTGGAGGAAATGTACCTCCCTGACAAAATCCCTGCACTACAGGATCTAATACAGCTCTACACCACCACCCGAGCCTTAAGATCAACAGACCGAAATCTCATAAATGTCATCAAACATAAAAATGAAGCGGGTAAAACTCTCTTTGGCTGCACAACAGCAAAAATCTGGAACTCACTTCTACAACTTCTACAAGCTCTGCTTCACTATTTAAGAAGCTACTCAAAACCCACCATTTCTATTTTAACAACTGGCTGTGCACATGTGACTCCCCAGGCTTAATGTCTATGCTGATTGTGCAAGTCGGAATCTTCTATACATAGCTACATGTGAACAGTGTGTTTAAAAGAGAGAATGTCACATCATTTGAGTGATACACACCTGGAGAGTATGAATAATGCTTTGGCATGGCATATAAAAAGTTATCCTACACATAAATTTCTATTTATGGTTTTGCAATTAGTGGAAGAAAATTTAAGAAGTGGAGGTATATAAATCGTATAAAATACTTAGAGATGTGCTGGATAGCCAACTTACTGGCTAATAAGAAACAAGGACTTAATGGTATGGTTCCTCTAAAAACCTGCATTGAAAGGAAGGAAATTACCTAGATAGCTTTGTTTTCACTGGTGCTTACTTGTTTAAATATCCTTGGATTACAGGAAATGGCAGGATCTGAAGAAGGCTTATACAGCTGAAAGCACATGTCCTATTTGTTTTATCAAGATTTATCCTGGTTCTTGAACTGCATTTTATTAAACAGTTGTTTTTAAACAGCTGGATCTTTTACCTTCACTGTGGTGACAAGACTTTGCATTACTTGGACAGATACATATTTTTATCTTTGGTAAGGCTTGCCTTCAAAGCTTTCAGTGTGTTTATTTGAGTATTAATTAAAATTAAAACTGTAAAATTATATTTTTTCATTGCAGCCTAGTTAACTTACAGATATAAACAAAATAATGACATAAATTCATTGCAACCACAGATAAGTGACTGACTTGAGACTCTTCTAATATAAATGTCAGAATCTAATCAACTTAATCTTTGGAGAAAGTGCAGCTGAGATCAATGGATGCCAGAACCTTAACAGGTTTATCTTGGGCAAAAATACAGCACAGATCTACAACACTTGATATCCTTTATCCATGTTAAAATAACTGCATTACAGGATTTTGTGCAACATTCATAATGCACATGTAAAAGCACAAAAATAATTACCATATATGTCAGCAAAATCAGGTTAAAATGCACTTGGCTACCAGGAGCCAAACTGGTCAGTAGAAAGGTATCAGTAAAATGTACTTGACAATCAAAACATTCAGTGAAATATCTGCAAGAAAAAGTTTAGTTTTCATCTCTTGGTGACTTTGTATTTATTGACAGAACAAGAAAACAAACTTTTCCAGACAACACATGCGTTTTCAAACAAAAAAAAATCAGGTTTTTCTGAGAACTTCCAAAGAAATTAATTATTCTGTATGCAATGTGAGTTGTGGTGGGAGACTATATCATACAACAACAGCACCCGTAATTTAAGTATGTTGGTCCTGACAATAGCTCTCAGGTTGTAATTTCTGAGCACCATGCATACATACATACATACAATACATACTAAATATGCATACGATTTGGTATCACCATGAAGGCTAGAGACTTATACACACAAAGAAAAAATATATATTACATCAAATTCATTAGGAGTTAATGAGTTCTAATTTCTCCATACCTGAAAGCAGTGTAACTGAGAACTAGGAAATCATGCAACTTTGCTAATAATCTTTAAAATTATATGCATTCAACATAGCAGGTACTAAATGTGGTCCTTGCATTAACAGATTTGCATGATTCTAAAGTGAAAACCCAAACCAAAATGCAATTTCCCAAATAATAAAAAATACGTAAAATTAACCAGGGTCCAGGAACACACACACACACACACACACACACACACACGCACGCATGCATGCACACGCACAAACACACACACACACACACACACACACACACACACACACACACACACACACACACACACACACACACTCTCTCTAATAACTACTGTGGTAAATTCTTAAACAAACTGTGAGGCTTCTCATTTCAAAGCTACACAAGCTGTACTGCATTTTTCTATGCCAGGTTCCAGAAAAAAACATCGACAAGCTTTCCAAGTAGCTATATGCTTACATTACACTATTTACATACAAAATTCATACAAGTCTTTGCTTTGAAATTTAACAAACTTTACAGCACATTTTCTGCATTGTTTAGCAGAAGTGAATTATTGAGTGTTTATTCAACCCTTTTTAAGCTAGTCATGGTTACAACAGAGACAAAAGACACTGACTCACCATACCTCATAACAGGATCATAGGAGGTTAGTAGGCTAACAGTCCCAGGGCCCTTCCAAGCCTAGCCAAGTTCAACCCATGTTCCCAAGGGTGTTTGGTTCAAGCAGATACTAAAATCAGCACCTATTGCTCCTGTCCAAGAGGAACACAGGTGGAACCCCAGGGTGAATTTCCAGTTATCCATCCAATCGTCCAAATTATGCTAAAATAGGGCCAATGAGGAGGCTTTGTTTAACATGAAAAGGAAGCTTGTTCCAAAGGCAGGGTAAGCTCTGTGAGACAAATCAGTCTTTCCAGCAAGTTCTGTTGATGTCACACACCAGGTTAAGGTTCTTTGAGCAAGTAACCCGTATGCCATTTAACTTGCAAATGTGCAGCATTTGCATTAAAGCTGCGTCAGAGATTGCTCTATATGCAAGGCACAGGTAGTCTCTGAGCAGACTGTATGACAGAGTAAAGTGACAATAATTTCAGTCTGTCCACATAAGACAGATATTAAATGTCCTGAATTTTCTTTGTAAGGAACCTTTGTGGTCTCACCAATTGCTACAGGTGTTTGGAAATGAACATACAAAAGGGTGCACTGTACTCTATTATTTGCCTGATGAGGGATTCCAAGTTAGTAAGCTATGAAATTTTTGCATTTGATGACACTTCCACAGCCCCCTAAATGCTTACATATCTGACTAAACAGCCATAGGAAAGAAAGTACAGACAAGAAAAACTTTCATGTACTTAAATTTTACATCACATATTATCAGGAGAGGCCTTAGGTCAACTGGTACCCTAGTCAAAAGGGCACCACGGCACCCCCCACCACACCACCCAGTGCCCCCATCCTGGTCTACCTACACCAAATAAATACTCGAAAAGTGGCCCTACTAAAGAGGCGCCCTAGGCAGCTGTCTAGTTGGCCTATGCCTAAGGCCGGCTAAGCATATTATAAGCAAACGTAGAATTCATCATCATTATCATAACCATCAATCCCCATTTTTGACATTTTTACATGGAGATGGGGTGTTGGTTCGGCTGTGGCCACCTCTCTTAATTCACAACCCTGTCCTATCTTCAGTGGTCATGCCTGACTGTCACAGCTTCTCTCATACAATCCATACATCTCTTGGCTTAACATCTTTAACTTATTTTGCCTTCTTCCTCTCACTCCCAAGTCTGCTTTATCAAATCCACTCCTGCTTTCTTGCACATGTGACTGAACTACTGTAATCTGTTCTCTTTGACCCTCTCTGGGACTACTTTGGTTTCCATTTTCATGTCCTCATTTTTCATCTGCACCAAATGATTTGTCCTTCAAGCCATCTCAGGCACTTCATCTCCATCACTTCTAGCTTTCACAGCTACACTACCTTCACTGCTCAGATTTCTGCACCATATAGATGCACTGATCACAGCACTATTTTGTACACCTTACTTTTCAGCTTCTTTGTCATTCTTCTGATGCATACTACCCCTGACACTTTTTGCCACTTGGAATCAGAACTTTAGATTCTATTTTGTCCTCCCTATTCAGAATGGTAGTCTCCTCAACCACCACTCCCAGAGTCTATTAATCTCTTCCACTACTTTCCCTTCTATCTGTGTTCAATTTCTTATGATTTGTCCATCTGCTGTCATAAGCACTGTCATCTCAATTTCATACCATGTGTCTTCAGCTTTGCAATCCATTCACCTATCATTTCTGAGCTTCCTGTTCCGAGTCGGCCTGTAGTACCACATCATCTTTCACATAGATTCATAGGAAATTACTAGGCTAACACCTTAACAGCCCTTACAAGCCAAGCCAATATAACCTGATTTTACCAAATATATGGCCCCTAGGGGCAAGAGGATAGTAAGGATTTCTGCCTGTGCCTTGAGTATCTTTCAGTATGCCCCTGTCCATAAGAGACGCAGACACTACCCCAGGTGCAAATTTGTGATTTCCCATCCATTGATCCAAACTATGTTTGAAGAGTGCCAGGGAAGAGCTCTGCTTAATGTGAACAGGAAACCTATTCCAAAAGAGGAGAAATCTCTGAGACACATATCTGTCTCTCCAGCATGTTTTGCTTGAGTTGCTAACTAAGTTTAGATGCCTAGATTAGGTGACCTTGCTGTTTGACTTCGTCGGGTGGTAAGATGCCAGGGCTCTTCTATGGAGTAGGCTTGTAAAGGTTCCAGGTCCATTAGCCTAGTACACACCTATGAGCCTATGAACTTGTGGATGTATAGCAGCTCCATCAGGAACTAGATTTGTGGGTGCTTTACAGGGCAAGCATAGATCACCCCTTAGTAGTCAGTAGGTGGCAGAGTAAAGGGATAGGGTCTTTAGTCTATCTGTATTGGATATGTTGTTTACATTCTATTTTCTTTGTGAGGACCTCTGAGGTCACTCTGGCTGTTGTAAGTGCCAAGTCAAGTACATGCCAAATGGCACATTGTACTCAATTATTGGTGTAATGAGGGCTGAATATAGTGGGAAGTTAATTTCCTTGGCTTTGGATGACATACCTTTATTTATAAGTTGTTCCACACAGAAATGCCGATCAAAGTTCAGCCTATTATCTTTCTGTGTACCTAGATCTCTCACCTTTGAGCTACTCTTAGGGGTGGGCTATTGATTCATAGGTTGGTACTAGGCTATCGGCCCTAGGGCCTATACAAGCCTAGCCATAACAATTCCCTGACTATTTCTTTCCACACTATTGACTTCCCTCGACCCCTGTCTAGAAGGGTGACTGATGTGATCCCCGGGGCGAATTTCCTTTCTCCCATCCAATCATCAACGTTTCTTTTGAAGAGGACCAAAGAGGCACTCTGCTTGACATGTATGGGCAATCTATTCAAGAGTCTGGGGAGTCTCTGGGTCAGGAACCTATCCCTCCAGCATGTTTTGTTTATTGTGATGACAAGGTTTAGATCCCTGGAGTGTGTGGCCCTGAGGGATTGGGATTTCTTTAAGTGTAACATGTCCAACAGCTCTGGGTTTGACATGGCCTTGCATGTTAAGCTGAGATCGCCTCGGAGTAGACGATATGCGGCAGAGTATAGCTGGAGTTTTTTAAGACGGTCAGCATAGGGCATCTGCTTTAGGCCTGTGATTCTAAGTGAGGTATTTATGTAGCCTTTCCAGTTGTTGCAGATGTCTTGAGAGGTACATACCAAATGGGGTGTTGTATTCTATAATGGGTCTAATGAGGGATGAGTACAGTGGGACAATGACCTTCTTTTTTTCTGGATGAAAAGCCTTTAGTGATGAGGTGTGCCACATAGAAGTATTTCCTGACTGTTGTGGCAATGGGGTTATTGAAGGTGAGACCACTGTCCACCTGTGTCCCTAAAGTCCCTTATCACAATTTCAGTGTTTAGTGTACTGCCACCTATGTGGTAATTCACGGGTACATGTTTTTTCCCCAAAGGGGATAACTATACATTTCTTGGCATTGAGCTTGAGCCCATGGCTCTGGCACCAAGCATCTGTTTCTGTAAGGCCCTTTTGTAGAGTATCCACATCATTTGGGGATTCAGTAATGGCTCCCAGTTTGCAGTCATCTGTGGACTTTGTTAGCCAGAGTCCCTTAGTATTGTCCTGTACTTCAGAGAAGTAGATGCCAAACAAGAGAGGTCCCAGGACTGAACCCTGAGGTACTCCACTTGTCACTTGTCTGCAGCTAGATTTGGAGTTGGCTACTTTTACAGTCTGGGTTCTGTCAGTAAGCCAGTTGACAACCCATCAAGTAACATAGGGATTTATGCCCAGCTTAGTAAGTTTATCTATGATTCCAGAGTGGGGGATGGTGTCAAAGGCCTTGACAAGGTCCAGATAGGCTGTGTGTACTGCTTTACTCTCGTCCACAGCTCTGGAGACTGAGTCGAAGAACTTAGTCAGGATCAGGAGACAAGATCGGCCCTTCACGAACCCAAACTGGGTGGGGTCCAGTGTTTGAAGGTTGCCAATGTCTTTGTTTATAAGTTCCATGACAATACATTCCATGGCCTTGCAGATCAGGCTCATCAGACTGATGGGGCGGTAGTTCCCGGGATCCAAGGTGGATCCTCCCTTGTAGAGTGGGATAACTGTAGCTGTGCGCCACTCAGTGGGCACAAAGCCTGAGGTGAGGGTATGATTAAACATGACACTTAGGTGAGGTGCCAGTTCATTTTGTAGTTCATGTAGTACACAGCCTGGGATGTCATCTGGTCCCCTGGATACTTTATTCTTAGCTTTGGAGACTGTGTTTTTTACCTGTGTGGCCATTATTACCAGAATTTGGCAATCTTCCAGTATTGAGATGGGCCATTTAGGGGGTGAAGTTGGCACTGAATCGATCTGCCAGGATATTGGCAATATCCTTGGGATCAGTATATTTAATGCCATTCTGCTGTAGCTCAGAGCAGATCTGAGCATTGCCATTTAGATTCTTGACATAGTTATAGAATGCCTTGTGGTTGTCTTTGGAATCTTTGGCAATTTTATTATCGTAGCTAGCTTTGGAGGATTACGAGGGATCTCAGCTTCTTACTGAGGCTGGTAAGGGAGGTTTTTGCATACTGGGATTTTCCCCTTTTCTGCAACAGTTTCTTCCTTTTGTTGTAAAGTTTGTTTATGGCAGGGGACCACTAGATTGGCTTCCTTTTTTTGGAGGAGAGCATCTTGGTTCTATTTGGAATGGCACGATTCATGCATTAGTGGATGTGCTCATACAGTGCCTTAGTGTAGGACTCAGCAGTCGAACTTTCAGTTCCCGTCTGCATGGGTGTCATGAAGTTTGTAACTTCTGACTTGAGTAGCACAAAGTTGGCTTTGGAGAAGTTTTTTATGGAGGTTTCCTTATGGGGGGTGGGATGTGGATGTTAAGGGCAATTAGCTTATGGTCTGACCTGACCAACGAGGGGGTGACCATAGGTGTGGAGCATCGATTTCCCATGTTAGTAATGACCAGGTCTAGGATACTGGAGCCCCTGGTGGGACTATAGATTAGTTTATCCAGTGCATTGGAATTTATGAATTCCAAGAACTGCTGGGCAAAGGTCTTAGTACATGAATAGTTTTCCCAGTTAATGGCAGGGTAGTTGAAATCACCCAGTATTAGGGTGTTTGGCTGTATATTAATATTTTACAGTATGTTTAGAAAGGTGTAGTGAGAATCTTGGGGCATGGTGGGGGATCTGTAGCAAGCTACAATTTGGATTGCAGTCTTACCTAGTGTTAGTTGCACCTGGAGAATTTCAGACACATTGTCTTGGGCAACTAACCTGGTGGTGTGAATATCTTTGGTGAATATGGACACACCTCCACCTTTAGTGTTTTGATCCTGGTTTGGTGGCCGAAAAGTGTGGTAAGAGTTGTAGCCTGGTGTTACAGGGGTGCTCTCTGGAGCCTTGAACCAGGTCTCACTTACTGCACAGATATTGATATTCTCCATTTTTAGGAGTGCATTTTGAGGTTTAGACTTCTAGCACTGAGTAGCATTACCTTCAGATGTTTCAGGGGTATTTGACTTCCCAAACAGAATGACAGTGTGTCTTTTTTTTTTTTTTTTGCATTTAATTTTAGGCCATGGTCGTGGCACCAATCATTTGTCTGATCAAGACACTCCTGAAGGATATCTACATCACTGGGGGATTCAGTGATTGCCCCCAGCTTGTATTAATCAGCAAACGTGGTCATCCAGAGGCCCTCCACACTAGCCTTGACTTTAGAGAAGTATATTACAAACAAGAGTGGTCCCAGCACTGAGGCCTGTGGCACACCATTAGTAATTGGTCTCTTGCTGGATCTGGATACCCACTTTAACCACGTGTCCTGTCTGTGAGCTAATTGGCTATCCCTCTGGTGACACAGGGATTTATGCCCAGTTTTGAGAGTTTATTTACAATACCTGAGTGGGGGCTTGTGTCAAATGCTGTAACCAGGTTGAAGCAGATATGTACTGTTTTACCCTCATCCATGGCCTTAGTGACTTTTCTCAAAGAAATACACCAGATTCAGTAGGCATGACCTGCCCTTGACAGAGCCTCATTGGGTCGGGTCCAGTGTTTGGAGGTTTCCGATGTAATTATTTATCAGGTCCATGATTATTCTTTCCATGGTCTTACATACAAGACTGGTCAAACTTAGAGGTCTGTAATTTCCTGTGTCAGTTGCTGGTCCCCCTTTATGCAGAGGAATGACCATTGCTGTCCTCCACTCCACTGGGACAAATCCAATCTGGAAGCAGGGGTTAAATAAAAATCCTAATGGGCCTGATAAGTCCTGATTTAAGCTGTTTAAGAGGCACCCTGGTATATCATCATGCCCCACTGAAGCCATGTTTTTAGCTTTAGAGAGCACAGTGGCAACCTGTATTTTGATAATTGGTGGTGGAGTGATGGAGCATATTTCTTGGGGGAGAACTGGGGGTGATGGGGAGGTGAAATTTGAACTGAATTTATCGATCAGCACATTTGCTTTATCTTCTGGCTAAGTATAGGAGATGCCATCTGCAACTAATTCTATACATTGTTGGATGTTGCCCTTAAGACTGTGGACATAACTTAAAAATGTCTTATGGTTATCCTTAGCTTTGTAGGTTATTTTTATCTCAAAGTCTGCTTTGAGAGACTTGACTATTTCCCTGATTCACTTGTTTAGACTAATGAATGAATTTTTACTCTGTTGTGCACATTCTATTCTCTCTCTTACTTCTCAACAGGATTTTCTTGCTTTTGTTGTACAACCTATTAATACCTATGGTCCACCAGTGTGGCTTCTTTTTGCAGTGTGACCTTAGTTTATTTCAGTATGGTACTGCCGTTTCTATGCATTTGTTTATATGGTTGTACAGGGCTCTTGTGTATGCCTCTTCATAGGTTTCTGTTGTTTCTGGATTTGGGGAGCCTGGAAACTAGCTATGCCATCCCCTTTTGAGGGTAATTTACCTTAGAGACATTCTTAAAAGTTTCTGGGGTTAGGTGGGTGGATTAGTTTTATCTTTATTTCAATGAATACCACTTTGTGATCTGATCTTACAAGTGAGGACATCACACTGGGAGGTGCAGCAGTCTCCCATATTTGTGAGTAGCAGATCTAGGATATGTGTTCCTCTAGTGGGTGTGCAGACTAGCTGATAAAGGGCATTTGAATTTACAAAGCAATTAATATTTGGACTTGCAATGTTAGTGGTCATGTATGCCTCCCAATTATTGGAGGGGTAGTTAAAATCACCCATGCTTATGGTACTGGACTAGATGGTGAGTGATTACAGTAACTTAAGGTATGACGTATGGGTTTCCTGGTTCATGGCAGGGTTCCTGTAACGAGCAAGAATATGGTAATGGATTTTTCCCATGGTTAGATGGACATGAAGTAGCTCAAGCATGTCATATTGTTTGACCAGCCTTGAGGTGCTCTTATCCTTTATGTAGATAAATACATCTCTTGACTTTTGCTCTTTCATGTTCAGTGGGTAGTCAGAACACATGAAAGGCATTATAGCCATGCACTGCTAGAGTACTTTCCATGGCTTTGAACCATGTTTCAGTAACTGCACAGATGTCAGCATTCTCCAGGGTGAGGAAAGCTTCTAGGGAGTGTAGTTTCTTGTTGAAACTTGTAGCACTGAGCAGTAACACTTTTAGCTTGTCCTGATTAGATTTTGTTATGTTGGATGGTTTGTCGGTTTGGCAATGCCTAAAAAAGGCATTATAGGGGTGGTTAATATTTTGGCCAATATCCGAAAGCCTGCAGGTGACAGTTGAAGACCATCTCTGGCAAAACAGTGTGGTTTGTCAACCACATCCACCCAGGCTGACAAGCATTAGATCCCTTTGGAATGACACCAGTAGCCAAGCCAAGTGTTAAATGATGTTCTGCTGGTATTGTGGCATCATCCTTGCAGACAGTAGAATATTGCTTAATGCTAGGCTCATACATGTTCATGACACATATTTTGAGAGCTCAATCATGTCTCTCTTCATATAGTTCAAGGCGATATATCTCAGGTCATTCACTCCCACATGGACTATAACCGAGTCATACTGGCACTTAACGTTAAGTGACCTGAGTGCTTGCATGATCTAGCAGATCCTATCCCCTGACAAGCAACTACCTGTAACTTTTTCCTTTTCAGCCTGGTAAGAAGAACATCAGTGTGTCTCACAATGGAGTCTCCTATGACCAGAATATTGTGCTGTGGAGTGTTTTGCCTTATAGACTTGGTAGTTGAGAAACAATGAGATGTGTCTTTATGTGTTGTGATGGGAATTGCCTTGATTGTCTGCATGCAGAGTTTCTGAGGATTGCACCTGAAAGGCCTTTAAGGTTCGGGTAAGTTACATTTGAGCACCTTTGCATACATGGGTCTATATGTGTGGTCCTTTGCAGGTGAAGTGATTGATGTGTGTGAGTCGCTGACAACCTTTTTGTTGCTTTTTGTGTCTGTACGTGAGAGTCTAGCATCCAGTGTCAATGGTGACTACATTTCTCACTTACTGTATTTGTCTCTGAGAATTATGTGGTTGTCAGTGTACATAAGGCAATTGTTACATTGCCTCAGGATGCCCATGTCCACCAAGCTGAATGCAGAAATAGCAGTAAAGTGCCACTCCATGGTTGCAGGTCCTAATGTATACCTGCAAGGGATAGGAGTGGAGGGAGCTTGTAACTGGATGAGGGAATGGTGCTTAACTGGTGTAATCTGCAGCTAACCTAACAGCAATGCTGGCCAGTGCCCAAACTAGATGCTCTCTGAGCAGCAATAGGCCTGGGTGCTATAATAAGGTATGGTTGACCTAAACAGTCCTAACTAAATGCATAAATGCTGCTCACCATGCAAACTAGTACATAGAACTGAGGTAAAATTCCAAGGTAGTTTTTATAAGGAAATTTCAACTTCTGGTGATTGTGTATATACAGGGTAACAGTAAATACTGCTGTGTGAAGATCAGCTTTGTGTAAACACAAAGCTTATATATGATCAAAAAAATCAAGTTTTACACTAACTATGCCCTAAGGCCAATCAGGTAAGCACACAATGAACTTTTCACCAGCAATTTCCAGCTCAAATACATGAAATCAGTCCTCTCTTGCCACAAGAGTACAGACTTTGACCACTTATTGTAAAATGACTGGTTTAGAGCCTAAGTGTTAAGGAACCAAAAACAGATGCCTAATGCTAACTAAGAAACACTAGATATAATGTATTTCAGTGCAGAAAAGCAGCCCTCTCAGCAGTTTGAAAATGCAACTTTAAATTTTAAAGAAGTGCAAATAAAAACAATAAATGTCACAGTAAGCGTTCACAATATAATGAAAATAAGCAATGTTTCCAGATGTTTCTGTCAGTACAGGGACTGGCACAGCAGTTCCAAGCAAATGTACTGAATTTATACACCAATGGAAGTACAAGAATCTAACTACTGATCCCTCTGGCTAATACAACTACTACATTTAGAATCCTCTTGTGTGCTTCCCGCCTCAGATAGTACAGGCAAACATCTATTGCCACTAGAAGAATAATCCCAGTATTCCTAATGTAAACACATGGTAAAGAGTGTCTGGAGGGAAATACTACCACAAACAAACTTAAACTTTAGGAAAGGCAATAAATAATTCAAGATGACAGCAATGTACTTTAATCATCTTATAAAGGAGGGCTTATTCAATAAAAGTACTTTGTAGAAATGAGCCAAGAGCCACTCAATTGTGCAGAATTTATAAATGCACTTAAAACTAGGTAAGCTGATTAATAGGCCCTCCAGCCAATAAAACAACTGCATGCATGAATCTCTAGTGTGTTTTTCAAACCTATACAGATCAGGCTACCACATACTACCACTAGATGGAAAATCATTTATTCCTTTGATGTAAAAACACAGGAAGAGTTTTCTAGAGTGTAAAAATGCACTACTTTATCAAACAGCTAGCTAGATAATGAATTTAGATAAAGTAAATCAGTAGAACAGACAATGAGAAGCAAACTGCACTTTTTTTCCAAATAAGCACAAAGAAAGGCAAATAAACAATTCAAGATATAAACAGCAGTGTAGAAAGGGAGAAGCTTATAAAGCTCAATTTACAATAAGGGTGGGTAGCTTAAAAAACACCATGTTTGAAAAGCAGATCAAGAAATGGGAGGGTGAGTGGAGAAAAATAACCAGCAGGGAGTCAACAACAGTGCTGTTAGATTTTGTAGACATTGAATCTTATCAGAAAAGACAAGGTCACAAATATTCTTTGTCTATTTAAGTATCAATCAAGAGACAAATTAAACAATGGGGAAAAACATGTGAAATGTGTAGCCTATGTAATTTAAGTGTCTGTCTGCCACACAAATAAAAACATCAGGCCAAGCAGATTTTTCAAAACAGAAAACAAAAAGGAAAAGGTAAAACACAGAGCATTTCTATCATTTTAAGCAATCCACAGGCAAAAAAGAGATTTACTTTCTTCACCCAGTAGGGAGTCACCAACAGTGCTTGTAGTTTTTGCAGGCCTTGAGTCTTATCAGAAAAGACAAGGTTACATATATTCTCTGTGTATTTAAGTATAACTCAATATTAACCAATGGAAAAAATGTGGAAAATGCAGCCTAGGTAATTTAAGCATCTGTATGCCACACAGAAAAAAAATGCCATGCTAAGCAGATTTCTTAAAACAGAAAACAAATGGAACATGTAAAACAGAAAGCAGTCTATCAGTTTAAGCAACTCACAGGCAAAAACGAGATTTACTTTCTTCACCCAGTAGGGAGTCACCAACACTGCTTGTAGTTTTTGTAGGCCTTGAGTCTTATCACAAAAACCAAGGACACAGACATTTTTGGTGTATTTAATTACCATTCAAGAAACAAATTAACCAATACATGATGATTGTGCAGCCTGGATACTTTAACTAGCTATCTGCCACATAGAACAAAAACACCAGGCCAAGCTGGCTTGATGATCTCTCTCTGCTGACCCATTTGCTCTTGTAGTCCATTATCAGTATGATTAGGACTGGACTGAGAGTCAAACCCTAATGTACACCATCTCCTACTGGGAACCCTTTTGTGAGTCTGAACACTGTACTTGTGTCATTGGGTCCTTGTTCATAGCCTACACTAATTCTAGCAGTGTTTCTGGGACCTCAAACAAAGGTATGTCTACAAAATCAGTCTCCTTGGGACCTTGGTATAAAATGTATCAAATTCTACAAATAGCCATTTGGACACTTTTCTCTTCTCCGTTTTTTTCTCCACAAACTTTTTCTGTGCAAACATGAGCCTTGTTGTACTCTGTCCTGATCTGAATATAATCTACTTATCTGTCATCTTATTTTCTATTATTCTGTTTATTCATTTGTCATTCGCCCGCTCCAGCACTATTATGTAGCGTGATAGTAGTTTGATATCTATGTACTTCTTGCAGTTGTGATTTCCTGTTGTACATTGGCACTAGAATGCTTATTATCCAGTCATCTGGAATACAATCTTTCTCCATTCTGTGAAGAATACCTTCACTAGCCATTTCTCCCCTAACATACCCAGAAACTAGAAAATATGTCTGCGATGACTTCACCTGAGTTTGCCTCTTTCCTTGACTTCATTTTCCTTAGTGTACTAATTCTATATTGGGTCCTCCTTGCCCTTTCATCATAGACTATGCATGTGGCAGTACAGCTTCTGAGGGGTCTTCTTCATTCAGGAGCTTTCTGATGTACTCTTTTCATATGCCCTTCCTGTCCACTAGGCTAATGAACAGAATGCTGTTGGCTACCATTATGAATTGTGTTTGCCTATGTGGCACCCCTGCAATGGCCCAGTAATCAAGGAGCCTCAACCCTCACCACTGACAATGGCTAGGGGACATACACACTAGGAGGATTACAAGTACACACAGTAAAGTGTAATTTCCCTTAAGAGCACTCAGAGATCACAGTCATTCTTGGGCTGGTTTCTCCATCTTTCTCCAGATCTCCAATAAGACTCCCCACTGGCACAGCTATAGGGTTGAGATTTCAGCTGAGTTGCCAAGCCAAAACCTCCAGCACCCTCTCTGTCCAACCAGTGCTTCATGTCCCTGCCCAAGTAGCTCACACTCACACACACACACACACACACACACACACACACACACACACACACACACACACACACACACACACACTTTGAGATTTGATTTATATACAAATATACACACACACACACTTAGGAAAGGCTGGCATAGGTTTAATAGTTATGCCCCCTTCTGTCCAGACTATGAGGTAGTCTCCACTGCCACCAACCACTACTTATCAGCTACTGTAAGGCCCTTAACAAAGGGTGTCCACTCCTACTGTGTAATGTTACTATTAATCTATATGGTGGTCTGATGAAGAGCAAGACTATTTAGGAGTGGCCTGCACAGTGTCACCAAATACATATGCAAGTACTCTAAGAGCTTAAATATGTCTCACAAATATCAGCCACAAAGATAGGTTTAAATATAGTTAATAATAAAAGAACAGGACAACACTCTGTAAATCCACACAGTAACTTCAGAGTTCAAAATCACAGGAACTATTTAGAGCAACATTGCAGAACAGTCTCAAATAAATACAGAAAACATCTAAACTAATCCTTACTATATTCCTAGCTATATCTAAAAGAGTTACTATGCCCTAAAAACTTACTTACAGCAAGGCAAGTGCAGAAGGTGGTGATGAGTGGATGTTCTTGCTAGGTCCAAGACACAATACAAAATGCCCAGTCTCTCTTTTAGAGAGTTCTTAAATTAATATCAAATACTACTGCTGGGTTAGCTTGCATGACATCACATTTTGTCACCTGACTTCAGTTTCCAGGCTAAACCCCCTTTTGTCAGAAACTAAATGTAACATCTCTGTGTGAAAAATACATATCTCTCAGATGTTTGCTCAGAAGTGTACAGCTGGTAGGAAGTCATAAAGCAATAAAATAATTCTGCATCTCAAACCTAGTAATTAGTTCTCTTTCAAGACAATACAAAAACTTCTGTCTCTTCTGTCTCTAGACATTGTGTCTGCTACACTGAAACTGAGAAATAACTTTTAAAGCACAACCATAAAACAATTTCATTTCAACTTATTTTCTTGAGGTTTTGCAAGTAAGCTCTGTATGTTCTAGTTTCTACTGTCAAAAATATATACAGTCACACAATTACAATAGTTTCTATACATTTCTGCCCTAAGCCAGCAGGGCATGTTGTGGTTACATTCTTGAAGCTCAGTACTGCACAAACCCTGTTCAAAACATACATCTGTATCAATCATATCAATGTTCACAAATGACATAGTATTATTTACATAATTCTTGATAGCTAGGCTGGCAGTGTGACACCCCCCCCCCCGAAAACTCAAGCTAGTTTTTCAAGTGACCCTTGTGAAACATTGCTTAAGAGGGTTGAGCCTGTCTGGGAATACCTTACCCCATTTCCTGTTTTCCGAGCACATCTGTGTTGGCATTGCCAACCCCACTGCAGTGCTGCACTGTCATATCATATGCTTGCAACCCTTGGCTCCACCTTATTAACTTGCCATTTTGCTGGCTGGCTTGATGTAGCCATGTTAACAGATTGTGGTCTGTAACTACAGTGAATTTCCTTCCATACAAATAAGGCTGAAGTTTCTGCAGTACCCACACTATGGCTAGGCATTCCTTTTCTACAGCTACATAGCATTTCTCTCTGAGTTGGAGCCTATGACTGAGATATACCACTGGGTGCTCTTCTCCCTCTGAGGAGACTTGGGTAAGTACAGTCCCCACCCTGTGGTTTGAAGCATGCACCTGCACAACAAATTCTTTATTGTAATATAAACTGGCTAATACAGGGGGTCCTCCCAAAGCTCCATTAAGCTTCTGGAATGCCTGCTCTCATGCTGGGGTCCACACTACTTTATATGGCCTGGTTTTCCTTGTCAGGTCTGTGATGGGAGCAGCTATGGTACTATAACTGGGGACAAACTTTCTGAGGTACCCTACTGTCCCTAAGAATACCCTCACTTGCTTTTTGGTAACAGGGGCAGGTCATGCCTGAATAGCTTCCACTTGGCAGGTTCTGGCCTGATCTTACCACTCCCCACTCTATGTCCCAGGTAGGAGAACCTTGCCATACCACCTGATATTTGCTGGGCTTAATGGTCAGTACTGCCCTCTGTAGTTTGCCCAGCACCACCCTGACATCCTGAAGGTGCTCATATGCCAGGAATGTCTGTAGATGGCAATATCATCTAGGTAAGCAAGGACAAAATCTCCTACTCCTGCTAGGATACAATCTACCAGCCTCTGGAAAGTCACTGGGGCATTTTCCATCCCAAAGGGCATCTTCATAAACTCATACAAGCCAAAAGGAGTTACAAAGGCTGACCTCTCACTAGCACTGGGAGTCAAGGGCACCTGCCAGTAACCCTTGGTAAGATCAGTGCTGGTAAAATACTTAGCCCCACCCAGCTGCTCTAGAGCTTCATCTGTTCTAGACATGGGGTAAGCATCTGATTCTGTGTGATTATTTAATTTCCTGTAGTCCACACAGAACCTAGTGCTGCCATCTTTCTCTGGTATCAGCACCACAGGGAAGGCCCAAGGACTGCTGGACTCCTGGATTACCCTTAGTTCTAACATTTCCTGTATCTTCTCCCTCAGAGTCTGTTTGACATTTTCAGGCACCCTATAAGGGGCCCACTTAATAGGCCTTTGGGATCCTGTATCCACATGGTGCTCAGCACAAGGGCATCCATGGTAAGGTTTCATTGTGTTAGCATGGTACAATTTGTGCCCCTGCCTCCTGCCTAGCAGTTCTACCATGTAGTTAACATCACTGACCTTCCTTATCACCTTGTAGGGTCCCTCCAAAGCTGCCTGCAGCTTGTTGTGTCTGACAGGAATGAGAACCATTACCTGCTGCCCTACAGCATACTCTCTAGCTCGAGAATTCCTGTCATACCAGACCTTTTTATGCCATTGGGCTTCTGCCAGATTCTCCTGGGCCAAGCCCATGAGTTCCCTGAGCCTTGTCCTGAGGTTTAGGACATATGCCACAACAGCCTCCTTGTGGGATTCACACTCACCCTCCCACTCATCTCAAATCAAATCTAGAGGTCCCTTCACCTTATGCCTATACAGCAACTTAAAGGGTGAAAAAACTGTGAATTCCTGGGGCACCTTTCTGTAAGCAAACAGCTGGGGGAATATTTTTTCCACTCCCTCTTAAACTGGTCTGCAAATGCCCATAGCATCATCTTAAGTGTAGAGTTTAACGTTTCAATAAGACCATTAGTCTGGGGATGGTAGGGGTGGTCTTTAGGTGCTTCACCCGCAGTGCTTCTACAGACAAGCCAGCAGGTCTGACATGAAATTGGCACCTCTGTCAGTCAGTGTTTTTTTTGAGGAACCTACCCTGCTGAAAATCTCTAACAAAGCATTTGCTACCTTCTCTGCCTCAATGGAGGATAGGACCACCACTTTAGGGTATCTGGTAGCATAATCTACTACCACTAGGATATACTTTTCACTGTGGAACATGGGGTACTCATAGGCCCCACAACATACATAGCTACACCCTCAAATGGATCCTCAATCACAGGTAAAGGCATTAAAGGAGCTTTCACCTCGTCTCCTGCCTTGCCTAACATTTGGCACTGCTCACAGGTCCTGCAATACCTTATTACATATCTGGAAATCCCAGGCCAATAAAAGTTCTGCATAATACATCTCTTGGTACACTTTATACACATATGACCTGCAAAGGGAAGAGCATGGGCTATGGTAAGAAGGGTCAGACAGTAGGTGCTGGGCACTTCCAACTGCTGTAATTTCTTACCCTCTAGCCCTCCCTCAGGGGCCCAGTCTCTATACAGCAACCCTTTGTCCCAGTATACAGACTCCCCCTTCCCTTGAAAATCAAGTGCCTCAACAGCTACCTCTCTCAGGCCTTGTAATGTAGGGTCCAAGACCCAAGCCTGTCTCAACTCTCTCTCTTTGTAACCCTTCCCAGCTCCCCCTTCCACAGGAAGACTGGTATCCTCTGACAGCAGTGCCTCACTGTCAGTCTGTGTACTACTACTCGCCTCTGCTCTTGCACTCACACTGTCCAAGGGAACATCAGTACCCACAAACAGTTGTGGCTCACCTTCAGTCTCACTGCTACAGGGTAGCTCCCTCCCTGAAGTAACCACCTTACCAGTCCTGGCTGCAAGTGTGTAGTATGTCTGGGTCTCCCCAGCTAACAGACCCACATGCTTGTCTCCAAGCCTGACGGCGTGTAACTGCATGCACACACAGTATTGCATTATCAAAATCATTCCCTATCAGGACATATGCAGGGATCTCCTTAAACACACCTACTTGCTGGCTTCCTTTTCCACCCTCCCAGTCAAGGTGAACCCTAGCCAAAGGTATTTAGAATGGGGTCCCTCCTAAATCTCTGACTGGAGTAGACTGTCCAAGCAAATAGTGCTCCTCTTTAACCATTGCAAGCTTCACAATGATAGATCAGTGGCTGTCTCTCTCTTAGTAGTGGCCTTGTTCCCATCCACTAAGATAGGATACAACCTCTTGTTTCAGTTTGGTACCCTTGTTATCTCAAGACAACTTACTGTGGCATTCTGTCATTCCCACTTACTGGTTCTCCCACCTTGCCTCCATGGACATCTATATGCTACATGGCCCTACTGGTTGCATTTAAAACATTTAACCCATGGTCCTGGATGTGTACCTGGACTAGTGGCTTCCCCTGCTACTGGTGGACTCTGTTGGGGCAGTCTAAGCTGCCCACCATGGGTTCCCTTAGACCCATGAGCAGCACTGGGTGTCCCTTTTCTGTGCAGTGATGCCCTCCTTGCTAGGTATAGGTCTCCCTTCTTCCCCAACTCATCTGCAGTACTGCATTGTTTATCAGCTAACCAGAATCACAGGTCCTCAGGCAAAGTGCTAAGGGCTTGTTCCCTCACCAAAAGGTCTGACAGCCCTTCAGAAGTGGTGACCTGACATCCACTCACCACCCTATGAAAATAAGTGCTTAGTTCAGCAATATATTCACACACACTTTCATCTGCCTTGTTTCTATGTTCACAAAACTTTCTATAAGCTTCAGGTGTTAACTTAAAACATTCTAAAAATACATTTCTTCACCATATTATAATTTTAGAAATCAGTATCAGACAATTTAGAAATAGCAGTTACAGCTTTACCATGGAGTAAGGGGGTTAGGAACCATACCCAGTGCCCTTGGTCAACATTATAATGTTTACATACCCTTTCAAACATATGACTGAAACTATCAAAAGTATCCCCCTCTGTAAATTGTGGAAGAAATTTACTGACCGTTATTGCTTCTGGGGTTCAGTTACTGCTTTCCCCATTACCTCTATGACTCTGGCGAAGAGTCAGTATCTCCTTTTCATGTTGCCTCTGCCTCTCATTCTCCTCAGCTTCCAAGCATCACAGTTTCTCATTTTCCTCAGCTTCTAGACATCGCAGTTTCTCATTTTTCTCAGCCTCCAGATGTTGCAGTCTCTCTGCTAGCTCTATTTCCAAACACTTGGACTCCAGCTCAAGTCTGTAACTCCAGATGGGTTTTTAAGTCCTCTGTGGAAAGGTTGACCTGTCCATTTTTTCACAGTTGCACATCAAGGCCAGCCTGGTTGTCCTCCTGATTGCTGGCCTGCAATGCAGCTGTACCCAAAGCTTCAATCATTTCTGCCTTAGTCAGGTTGGCATGCACCAGTCCTTTAGCCTGGTCCATCTCAGTCAAGTGGCTCTTTGTCAGCTTGCCATACACCTCTGCTGACATGCTTGCCTGCTCTCCTTGACTAACTAAGCTAACAAAAAATAAATAAAACAATTGTGATATGAAACTCTGAATGATCACTGTGTGGCTGACAGAGTACAAACACCTTCCTTACTGACCACTTTTCACAGGTTACAGGATTTCAATATCCACACCACTAAAAGCCAATTAATATGTGATGTGGCTATCCCACCACTGTCAACCAATTAATATGTGATGCCCCTGCACTAGCCCAGTAATCAAGGAGCCTCAGTACTCACCACTGGCAACAGCTAGGGGACATGCACACTGGGAGGATTACAAGTACACAGACAAAGTGCAATTTCCCTTAAGAGTACACAGACATCACAGTCAGTCTGGGACTGGTTTCTCCCTCTTTCTCAAGATCCCCAATTAGACTCCCCGCTTGCACAGCTATAGGGTTGAGATGTCACCTGAGTGACCAAGCCAAAACCTCCAGCACCCTCTCTGTCCAACCAGTGCTTTATGTCCCCACCCAAGTAGTTGACACACACATACTTTGAGATTTGATTTATATGCAAACACACACACACACACCCACCCCTGGGAAAGGATGGCACAAGGTTATTAGCTATGCCCCCTTCTGCCCAGACTATGAGGTAGTTTCCACTGCCACCAACCACTTCTTATCATCTACTATAAGGCCCTCAACAAAGAGTGTCCAATTCTACTGTGTAGTGTTACTATTAATCCAAATGGTAGTCTGACCAAGAGCAAGGCTATTTAGGAGTGGCCTGTACAGTGTCACCAAATACATAAGCAAGTACACTTCTTCTTCTTCTTTCGGCTTTTTCCCGGTTAGGGGTCGCCACAGCGGATCACCTTGTCCGCACATTGAATGGCAGTGGAGTTTTACGGTGTCGAGTTGCCAGCCCGGCACCCAACCTTCCACAGAAGGCACACTCACACGCACACCTAGGGCCAATTTAGAGTGTCCAAACCACCTGCAGCATGTCTTTGGGATGTGGGAGGAGCACCCGGAGGAAACCCACGACCACAGGGAGGACATGCAGACTCCGCACAGAAGGCACCCCAGCCGAGGATCGAACCGGAGAACCTCTTGCTGTGAGGCGGCAATGCTAACCACTGCACCACCGTGGCCGCCCACATAAGCAAGTACACTAAGAGCTTAAATATGTCTCACAAATATCAGCCACAAATATAGGTTTAACTATATTCAATAATAAATAATAAAAGAACAAGGCAATACTCAGAAAATCAGCACAGTAACTTCACAGTTCAAAATCACATGAACTATTAAAGCAACATTACAGGATAGTCTCAAATAAATGCAGAAAACATCTAAAGTAATCTTTACTATATTCCTAACTATATCTAAAAGAGTTACTATGCCCTAAAAACTTACTTACAGCAAGGCAAGGGCAGAAGGTGGTGATGAGTGGATGTTCTTGCTAGGTCCAAGACAAAATACCTAGTCTCTCTCTTAAGAGAGTTATTAAATTAATATCAAATACTACTCCTGTGTTAGCTTGGATGACGTCACATTTTGTCATCAGACAGTTTCCAAGCTAAACCCCTTTTGTCAGAAACTAACTAAATTTAACATATCGGTGTGAAAAATACATCTCTCAGATGATTGCTCAGAACTGTGCAGCTACTGGGAAGTCATAAAATTAGAAGTTATGTCCTTACCATAACGTTCCATGTGGAGTGTTCATCTCGCCTTTGTTCTTACACATGGGTTCGGAGCCGATCCTCGGCTCTGAGTCGGCCGCTTGGCAAAGCTCTGCATCGAGAAGAAGCTCGAGACCAACCTCTCTCCCACAATTCCCTCTGCCTTTACCTCAGATCTAGTTTGCACACAATACCAGATCCCAACGGGGGTGAAACATACAAACATACATACATACTAAGGCGTAGCTGAAACAGCAGTAACAGCTGAGAGAACTAGAAGCGGGAGAACCAAACCAGACATCTAAACTGGACGTTCTTCCTGACCTGAGGGTGGGAGGGTGGGGATGTAAGAACAAAGGCGAGATGAACACTCCACATGGAACGTTATGGTAAGGACATAACTTCTAAATGTGAGAGTGTTCAATCTCACCATTTGTTCTTACACATGGGTAGCGTCCCTAGCTCCGTGACCCTGAGAGACTCATGGAAGAACGTTCCTGAGAACAGTGGAACCGAAGGTTGCCCTGTTCCTGGAAACCCTATCCACTCTGTAATGAGTGATGAACGTATGTGGTTTAGACCAAGTGGCGGCCGCACAAATAGTGTCCAAAGGTAGGTGGGCCGCATGAGCCAGGGATGTAGATATTGATCTAGTAGAATGTCCTTTCGGTTTGACGGGTAAACTCTGCTCAGTAGCAGTATAAACAAAAGTAATACAATCAGATAGCCATTTGGAAAGGGTACGCTTCGTCACTGCCATGCCCTTTCTGCTGTCCGCAAAGGCTATAAACAGTTGATCTGCTTTTCTGTGATCCTTTGTTCTATCCAAGTAGAATCTGAGTTGTCTATGAACATCCAACTTGTGTAACATATATTCCAGCTTATTGGAATGGTTCTTGAAAAATGTGGGGAGCTCAATGGACTGATTCATGTTATTGACTGAACAAACCTTGGGAAGAAAGGATGGGTTGGTGCGAAGGGATACCCTATCAGGGTGAAAGATCAAATATGGGTGTTTAATGGAAAGAGCTTGAAGTTCTGATACTCGTCTGGCTGAAGTGATAGCTACTAGAAAGAGAGTTTTCCATGACAGGAACTTCAAAGAACAGGAAGAGGCTGGTTCAAAGGGTGGTAGCATTAGTTGTGATAACAGGAGGTTCAGATTCCACAGTGCTGTAGGAAACCTGACTGGTGGCCTAATATGAAAAGACCCTTTTAGAAAAGCCTTACAAAGCCTATGAGCCATAATAGGCGCTCCATTCTCTCCTACATGAAAGTTTGAAATAGCAGCCAACTGAACCCTCAAGGTGGCAGGAGAAGCTCCTTGGTGAAATAGCACGGATAGAAACTCTAAGACTTTGTTTAGTGGGGCTATTAAGGGATCCAAATGTTGCGTAGTTGCCCAGTATACAAAACGCTTCCACTTACTAGTGTAAACCCTTGTAGTGGAAGCTTTGAGAAGCTACTAGGATATTTTGAACCGCAGGAGAAAGAAAATCAGACCTAGCTAAGAAGGGAAGCGGAGCAGCCAAGCTGCTAGCCTGAGGGACAGGAGCGACGGGTGGAGAGCCCCTGACGAGTGGGTCAGTAGATCCGGCTCCGGGTCCAGGATCCAGGGCTCCCGTATTTGGTGTGCTTGAAGAAAGGGAAACCAAATCTGACGAGGCCAGAATGGGGCAATGAGAATTACAGTCCTCTCCAGGTTCTTGGCTTTCTGCAGAAATCTTGGAATCAGAGGTATAGGAGGGAAGGCGTACAGGAGACTCGGGGGCCAATCGTGAATCAGAGCATCCCTGGGGACTTCCCCTGGTGGGGGCAATAGGGCAAAGTAGCTTCTGCATTTGGCGTTCATTGGAGACGCAAACAGATTGCAGCAAGGCTGGCCCCACATGCGGAATATCATGTCCGCTATTGTCTGCTTGAGGGACCACTCGTGAGGTAACAGGATGGCTCTCTGCTCAACCTGTCCGCTATGACGTTGGATAACCCCGGGATGTGCACTGCTATCAGAAAGCGACCCATGGACTCTGCCCATTGCCAAATTCTCATGGCCTCTCTGCACAACTGGTAAGATCTGGTTCCTCCTTGCTTGTTTATGTACCAGACTACGGACATGTTGTCCATTTGAACTGCAATGGTCCCTAGAGGTAGAAGGGGAGAAAAGTGTTGCAACGCCAGAAATACTGCCCTCATCTCCAGAACATTGATGTGCAGGTTGAACTCTAGATTGGTCCATTCGCCTTGGACTGTCTGTCCCTGAAAGATGCCCCCCCACCCTATCAGGGAAGCGTCCGTGGTCACCGTAGCTGTCGGAGTGGGTAGCACAAACGGTCGGCCGCCGGAGAGACTGCAATTCTGAAGCCACCAAGACAGGTGCGATTTGCAGATGTTTGTGATGTGAATTTCGTGTGTCAGCGGTAACTGTTGGTTCGACCATTGTGCGAACAGCAGCCATTGAAGAACTCTCATGTGCAGTCTTCCTAGGGGTATCGCAATGAGGGAAGCCACCATGAGACCCAAAACTTTCAGAACCAGTTTGGCCGGGGATTTTTTGGACAACAGGAGAAGAGATATGTGATTTTGTAGAGAGGCTATTCTTTCTGAGGGAAGTCTTAGAATCAAACAACGGGTATCCAAATCTGCTCCTATGAATGAGATATGCTGTGATGGCTGTAATGCAGATTTTTCGAAATTTATGGAAATTCCGAGATGAACACAAAGTTCGAGTGTGTAATCCCTGGCCTGAATCAGTCGACGCTCGGTGGTGGCAGTAAGGAGCCAGTCGTCCAGATACGGAAACACCTGGAATCCTAGGCGTCTCAAGTGAGACGCTACCACTGCCATGCATTTGGTGAAAACCCTGGGGGCTGAGGTTAGACCAAAGGGCAGGGCCCGAAACTGAAAGTGACTGGCTCCCAGCCAGAAGTGCAAGTGATCCCTGGACGCTCTGGCCATTTTGATGTGGTAGTACGCGTCCTTGAGATCTATTGAGCACATCCAGTCGTCCTTCTGTAAGAATGGAAGGATCGATTGAAGCGTGACCATCCGGAACTTTTCTTTCTTGACAAAGGTATTGAGCTTGCTTAGGTCCAGAATTGGCCTCCAGTCCCCTGTCTTTTTTGGAACTAAAAAGAACCTTGAGTAAGTTCCAAATCCTCTTTGGTCCGCCGGGACTGGTTGAATGACTCTTTTTTTCTAGCAGCCTTGAAATTTCTATAGCTGCAGGATCTCGCAGATGGGGCGGTACATCTGGGAGTCTTTTTTGCGGTAATGGGGGAAATAGAAATGGAATTCTGTAACCTCTGGTAATAATGCTTTTTACCCATTTGTCTGAGGTAAGACTTTGCCAGGCCTGAGGGTATAAAGCTAAGCGACCCCCGACTGCCTCCAGAGCAGGACAGTCGGGCCTCCTCTCAGGAGTGCTGGAAAGGCTTCCCAGGGAGCGTATCCCTGTCACCTTGGTTTTGCAGACCCCCTCTGCCGCCAGGGCGACGTCTTCCACTTCTGCCCCCCCCCTCTGCCTCTGGAGGGGGCATCACCCTGTGTGCCTGGGAAAGAACCCTGGGGTTTTCGAAACCACATCTTTCCACCTCGTTGCCCCTTTGACTAGATCCCTCTGTAAACGTGTAAAATGTGTCAAGTAGTTCAGCGATCGCATGGAAAAAGCCGCTGAACTAAAAATGCGCTTCCCATACCTGTCCATGGACCTAGAATCTCTGTTAGGCGGATGGACAGATGAGGAAGATTCAGACATCTCCTTTTTGGTGGCAGCTGCCACCACCATAGCGTCCACTGGAACTCCCTTTGTGAGATATGCCTTGTCTTGAGGGGCCGTAATATATTTATTAGGCTTTCTAGGGACTGGCTCCACTGTGTCAGGTGTCTCCCACGCCCTTCGAGCAATCAAATCCATCAACTCATCGAAGGGCGGAGTGACCCAGGAGGAAGAAGGGCGAGCACCGAATGCCTTCAGCAAGACTGACTCATCCTCAGAAGGGGGTAGGGCTTGCCAATCACCTCTCTGTTTCAGAATCTCCAGGATGTCAGAAAAGGAGACATCCTCCGAGGGTGATTTTGGGGACCCTTCTGACTCATCCAAGTCAGTGTCCGATGTTAAGGATTCTTGTGGAGAATCCAAGTATCTCCTCTTACACAATCTTTTCCTCGGAACATCCTCGGGGGGGAGAGCATCCGATGAAGCCTCCGAGGAAGAAGGGGCTCCCTCTGGGTGCGACTGAGACACTGGTGCTCGACGCTTTGGAGTAGTCGTGGGTGCAGAGGAGGATAACGGGCCTTTATGGGAAGGAGAGGCTGTCTCTGCTGAAGTGGTTGTCTGAGTCGACAACACCTTCCTCATAAGGTCAAAGGCCCCCGGGTCCCGAGTCGAGGAATCCCTCGGTTCCGAAGAAGGCGGAGGGATCCCCGAGATAGGTACCGAGGGCATCGACCCTGAGGACGGAGCCGAATCGATCCGTGCCGAGGCACCGAGAGGGAGAGTCGGAACCGAAACATCGGTTCGACTCTCGGTCCCGGAACCAAGGATAGATCATCGGCTCCGCGATTCCGGTAATGGATTCGAGGTGAACGGTGCCGACCGAGAAAAAGACGGCTCCGGCACCAAGGGCTCCACGATCATCAGATCAGCCTCTCCCGGCTCCAAAGGCTGAATAGGCCTCAGAGGAGGAACAGAAGGAGATAAGGGAAGGCCCTCGAGTCTCGACACCAACTGGGAGGAGACTGAGATGAGTTTGGACAAGGCCGTATTCTCCATCAACTTCTGCACCACACGATCTACGTCGGAGTCAGAGAGGGGTCTGGAAGAACGGGTCGAAGGAATCGAAGACGGAGCCGACCTCAAAAGCACAGGAGGTGAAAGCTCCGTCACCAGTTCCAAGACTCGAGGCTCAGTGACAGACAGAAGTTCGACACTCGGCCCCGAAGTCTGTGGAACCGGTGAACAAACCTTAAACGAAGAGCTTGGAGCCGATGACTTGGGCTCCAACGTCTTCGACTCCTTCGAGGATTTAGATGCCTGATCTGATTTATCAAGAGCCTCTTGAAAGGCAGGCTTCAAAAGGCCTCTGTCCATGAGCTTCCTGCGCCTATCTGTCATGACTCTTCCACTGAAAGAATGACAAATGGACCAGTCTTCTTGCAGATGGAGAGGGCCAAGACAGTAGACGCAGGAGCTATTGGTTGTCTGTGACAGACATTTTCTGTCCACATTGGCACCTTTTGAACCCTGACTTTGCTTTTTCAGACATTATCAAGGAAAAAACAGTCAAATCAGATATTAATGTCAAATCCAGTAGGTTATATATATAATATATATATATATATCTACACAGTTTGTAAAAGTTAAAAGACAGTCACAGCCAAAAACACTAAGGATGGAACCACAAGTATAATAGCTGTTTTACTCAAATCCAGTACAAATCCAGAAGTTAGTGGGTGGGGTAGGCCCCGAGGGAAACTAACTAAACTCTATATACTAATAGATATATATATATATATATATATATATATATATATATATATATATATATATATATAAAGAAACCCTCGACTCACACACACACACACACTAGAAAGGTCTCAAATTGAAAATAGAAAGAATTTTCTAAGTAATCCTAGAAAAATAAGGTTATCTTATCTGCCAGTTGGTCTGAGCTCATCGAAAATGATGCGAACGTTGCAGCGGCAAACTAGATCTGAGGTAAAGGCAGAGGGAATTGTGGGAGAGAGGTTGGTCTCGAGCTTCTTCTCGATGCAGAGCTTTGCAAGCGCCGACTCGGAGCCGAGGATCGGCTCCAAACCCATGTGTAAGAACAAACGGCGAGATTGAACACTCTCACATCAATAAAATACTTCTGCATCTCAAACCTAGTAATTACTCTTTCAAGACAATAAAAAAAACTTCTAGCGTTAGACATTGGTGTCTGCTACACTGAAAGTGAGACATGATTTTTATAGCACAATCATAAAACAATTTAATTACAACTTATTTTCTTGAAGTTTTGCAAGTTAACTATGTATGTTTTAGTTTCTACTGTTAAAAATATATACAGTCACACAATCACAATAATTTCTATACATTTCTGTTCTAAGCCAGCAGGGCTATGCTGTGGTTACATTCTTGAAGCTCAGTACTGTACAAACCCTGTTCAACACATACTTCTGTATAAATCATATCGATATTCACAAATGACATAGAATTATTTACAAAATTCCAGATAGCTGGGCTGGCAGTTTGACATCCTACTATGTTCTTATCTTTCTGTTTTTTCATTACAACCAGATAAACATTTGTGCCATCTGCTGAATCACTTTCCAGAAGCGGATAGAGTTTATCTGATACCTTGTTTTTTGTTACTACTCTCTTAGCTTCTTGTCTTGTTAGATCATGTGTGATAGTGCCCTATACAGGACTGTTACTTTTCACATCCTTTATTAATTTTCAATACTAAATGGCTGTGGGCTTCATCTGTTCATGATCATTTGCTTTTATGATTTCAGCATTAATATTACTGCCATCTCTACAGCTGCTTCACTATTACTGCCAGTTTACAGTTACTCACTATTACTGACAATGCTACATTTATTTCTCAGGACTCGGCTTAATAAACATATATGAGCATCTCAGTGTGGCACTTTCCAGTACTGAAGAACACAGCTGATGGTGACACTACATCTCAATTTTAAAGATATCATCTGCTCTGCCTTATATACTACTCTGTATCTCAACAAAGTATAATTTTGTGGTAGAACATGGAGTTTTACTAGATGGTTTATTTTGGACTTACTCATTGTTCTATTTTATTTTGTGATTCTACCCTGTTTGTTAGACTACATGAAGTCAGGCAACATGGTGAATTTTGAAAGAAAGTTAAAATGGAGATTGCTGATCATTATCAGTATAACTTATTACACTGAGCCCCCTCCTTTTTGGCATCTACTTTTCTGACGTTAAGGTTAAAAACAAAGGCCTCTGTCTGACCAGTTTAACAGATGATTGCAAACTGGATACAGTCTTTGAATCCCCCAAGACACAAATACTCTCCAAGAAGGCCTAACACTGATTAATAATTGGTGCAAGAGTCACGGCCTAAGACTCAATGTGAAGAAGCATGTAATAGTTTTGTTTGGAAAAACGGCCACCCCCTGCAAATTACCACTATTTAAATCTTTAAATTGCACTTATAGTGACCTGTGTGGTAATACTTATTTGTACTTTTCTGCTCTGTTGCCCATGTTTTAGCCCCAAAATGTATCTGTTTGCATTTTTTAGTTTGTTCTTGGACCTTGCCTTGTAGTTTAATTTGCAATTGTGAGAAGATGGTGTTATTGCATCACACTGCACTTATATTTCCACAAGTAGAATTACTTGCAAGAGCTGTTTGTATTTTAAACCATGTTGGACCTTAGTCTTATAGTTTCATTTACAGTTGTGGCAGAACTGTGTACTACTGTCAGATGTGTGCCTTATTTAGTCATTTTTTCCACAGTATTACTGGTAAATTTCTGTATGGTCTGGTGCCTTAAACTATAATAAAACTTCAATAGCAAGTTTGTTGTTTTTTTTTCTGCTCCGGGATTTGTGCTTTACTGTTTTTACAGTGTTGATATTTCTGTTTTGCTCCTACAGTTTTATATTCTGCTTATTATTTACCTGTTTACAGTTGTATTTTAGTGACTTCTGTTCCCCTGTTCTTTGTGTCTGCCCCATCTCCAAAAGAGACACTAAGCTAAAGTTTCTGAAAGAACTCCAGTCCTGGCTTTATTTTATTGAATCCATGTCTGGCTAGTCTACTACTTGCAGCTTGAATTTTTCTCAACCCCCCTCCCCCACTCTCTTCCTGTTCTGGTTTTATAAGGCTGTGTCTCTGGCCTGCAGCCCTTATGATAATCTGATTTCCAAAGGTCCTCACATGCATTTTTCATTGCTATTGCCTGCTGTACTATTAAGTACTCTTTCCACCCATTGTTTTCCATAGCTCCATAATACTGTGTACCCACGCTGCAAACCAGTATTGCTCTAGAGCAAAGCTCCTTTACTACAAGTTGTTTCCTGCTCATTTTCCAGAATTCAGCAAATCTTGTCATCCTAATCTGTGTTCCACAAGTATTTTACTTGCATACAGTGCCATCCATGCAAACTTGAGTACTTGTGATAGCTAAGTCACACGTGCTTAAGTTATTTTGAGTGATTCCTAATGTTTCCTGCTTTTATTTATGCATTTCACCACATTTTTGTAAAAATAAATTGGTCTTCCTCTCACTATCATTGCTGTAAGACTGTCTTGAAATTGCCTTTAGCAAGGGAATTTCCAGTTAGTTGTTTAATTTGTTTCTGGCAGCATTGCACTTGTCTTCTACTGTGTTTTTACATTAGGTGGACTGAGTTTATTCATATTCTGGCAGGAGGTGTTTGTCTGGTATATTTGAGATGGGAATCACACAAAAAAGGCTCATAGTGTAGTCATTTTATTGGCCAAAGAGCTTATTATTTATTTATTTATTTATTCTGCTGCTATACATTTAGTACATTTGTGCAGAGGTGCTCATCACTCAGGGGTGGTTTGCACTACCCTATACAATGGCAAACAGCTACAAACAAATTTTCCCTATTATGATCCATAACACTGTACCCTGTAAAGCAGTTAGAGCAAACACCTTGTGAGGCAACAAGCTTAGAGCAGCTAGTTGAGTGAATGGCAATGCCTATAGACTTAGTAAAATTCAGTATTGTGCAAACATTAAAATTTGTAAAATTTAGTACGGTTTAGTATAATCTGCCTCAATACAATACCCTTATTAGTCTACACCAACAGAGCATCATTAATAGCCTTCTAACCCCAATATGCCACCCCCTAGTAGCTTGCCAATCAAAGGACTGGACAGCATAGATATCTTGACACACTATAACAATTGTCTCATGTTTACTGACAATCACTTAATCCTTAAAGAAACAGACACAGTATTTGAGAGATGTACTTACACAATTACTCTGAAGGCTAAACTCTCTCATACAAGCACACATCAATTTGTTGAATCCACATACACAAGACCAGTGTCTTTTGCAGGCAATGCCAAATTCATAAGCCTTCCAACATAACAAAATCAACTCAACTGAACAGCAAGATGTTACTGCTCAATGCCAGGAGCCTAAATAAAAAAAAAATAAAAGAACTACACTTCATCCAAGTCATCCTCACACTTGAGAATATAAACATCTGTGCAGTTATACAGACATGGATTAATGTGGCAGAGAGTACCCCGGCAGTGCAATGTTTCAGTGATTTCCACATTTTTAGACCAGTAGCTGCGCAGACAAGGACTAAAGGTGGAGGTGTCTTGATATACATCAAGAGCAAGCATACCTCTAGGGTGGGGTGGTCAAACAGGATGGAGTGCTACAGTTCATCCACACGCAGATCACCATAGACAAAATCCTATACTAAATTCCAGCCAGCTATAGGTCATCCTCCATGTCCCAAGTAACTCACATTGTATACTTGGACCTACTGGAGACACTTACCATCTAACCTAACACCCTACACATGGGAGACTTTAATTATCTGTCTATAGACTGTGAATCCTACACAGCCTCAAGTCTACAGGAATAGGGATTCCTGAACTTCGTAAATACTAACATCATTGATGAATTAGTGAATACACCCACTAGTGTGTCCACCATACTGGCTTGTACTCACAAATATTGTAGGATGCTACACTCCCCAAATGTCTTGTGCTCCTTGGTATAGTGTGACCATAAAGCTGCCTCCTTCTAAATCAAAATCAACTCCATAATCTCAGTAAAATCAGTAACAGGAACTCTTCAAAGGCAAACTACCTTTTATTAAGTGATGATTTGTCAAAATTCAATGCCTATCCAAACCCTGAGGACACAGTAGTATACACTATTTCTCTCAGAAAGAGTGTGCAACCATGTCATTGGCTGCATAGAGGCTGCTCTACCTACCAGAAGTTAGTTCAGAACTACTCCCAGAAACAAACGGCCCTGGTGGCATCCCAAATTAAACAGGCTATGAAGGAACATAATTATGGCAAATATTAGGAACGGTAATTCCAATAAAGATAATAAATCTATCATCAGACTAAATGGATAACTAAGAGGGCTAATTAGGTCAAACAAAGACAACTTTGAGGTTAAAATGGCCACCCAGGTGAAAGATAACAATAAGATCTTCTTCAGGTATGTCAGAAACTTCAAGGGCAACACATAGCAATATGCTGAACCGGTGGTTAATGGTGCCACATTCATCAAGCCTGGCAATATAGCAAACCAGTTAGCAGTCAACGTCAGGTCTAACTTTATCCCCCTTTCAACCCCCCTGTGACACCTTTTCCCTGGCCCAGTAATCAAGGAGCCTCAATCCTCACCACTAACACCAGAGAGGGTGTCTCATATATGAAGAAAGGCTAATAAATACACATAGTAAAATGCAATTTCCCTTAAGAACATACAGAGATCACAGTCAGTCTGCGGCTGATCGCTCCCTTTCTCTCCAGGTCCCCAACAAGACTCCCCACTGGCACAGCTATAAGGTCCAGATCTCAGCCTAGCTGGGCAAGCTAAAACCTCCAGCACACTCTCTGTCCAACCAGTGCTTTGTATCCCTGCCCAAGTAGCTGACACACACACACACACACACACACACACTTTGAGATAAGAGTTTATACAACCACACAGACACTTATGGGGAAGGCTGGCACAGGTCCTCCAGCTGTGCCCTTTTTACCCAGACTATACAGTAGTAATCACTTGCCACCACCCAGCTAATATTATCAGCTACCCAAAGGCCCTTAAAAGGGTGTCCAATTATTACTGTGCAATATTATTATCCAATTGGTAGTATAGCCCAGGGCTAAAGCTATAGGAGTGGCTTTGTACAATTTTACAAAAGGCATACAAGTACTCTAAAGAGCTTAAATTATCTCTGCACAAACCAGCCACAGTTAAAAGATTTTAAAATATTTAACAATAAATATTTAAACCACAAGACAACACTTTCTACTACACAGAGCTAGTCAAGAGTTCAGAGATCACACAGAAATACTTAAAATAATTCAGTAGTACAGTTTTGACATCACAGAAAAACACTTAGTCTAATCTTTCTAGTTTCTAGCTATCTCTAAAAGAAAACACAAATGTAAGATAACTTATATATGAGCAAGACAGTGCTGTGAGTTGGATGATCAAGACAAAAATGCTTAATGCCTTCTGATTATGTCTGTTTAAATTGAAATTGCAGTTCTGATAAACAGTAAATCATTCTTTCACTTTCCTGGTGTTCCCAGGGCAACAGAAACTGCATTATTTTGTTATCTTGCAGCTGCAGGAAACTACATCAATAAAAGGCATTCCATATGTAAACTCTAGTAATTATTCCTTAAGTTAAAACAATAGGCAGGTCTGGAGCCAAATTGTAATCATCAAAGACAGTCATGAAATAATTTGAACTTCAAATGACAAGCAAGAAATGCTTTTCTTAGCTTTCTTTACAACAGAGGGCAATGTTGTTACATTGTTTTAAGTTCACATTTCACAGCATATTCTTTCATTTAAGAAATCAAGTCTGTAGGTCAACATTCATATTTACAAATGATAGAATTATCTGCACAATTCTATCTGGCTAAGCTGGCAGCCTTCACCCCCACAACCATCCTCAAGACATAACCTCAAACATAATCCCTCCAGCTATAACTAGGGAGCATGTACTGGTTACACTCAATAAAGCAAAGAACAAAGCCTCAGTGTGCCCCAGTAACATCCTGGGATGCCACTTGAAAAGTCTAAAATATGACTTATCAGGACCCCTGAAGTCATTGTGTAACTGTAGTCTTAAAACTGGCTTTGTGCCAATGGAATGGAGGACTGTGACAAGCATCCCTCTTTACAAATGAGGAGCTCCAACAAATCTCGGAAACTACAGACTCATTAGTCTGACTAGTCTTAACTGCAAAGCCATGGAAAGTATTATTGTGGAAATTATCAACAAGAACATAGGAGACCTCCAGACACTGGACCAATCCTTGTTTGGCTTTGTCAGAAGAAGGTCAAACTTACTTAACCTGGTGTACTTCTTTGAAAAGGTCTCTAAGGTAAGGATTGATGGAAAAATGGTGCATACTGCTTATCTAAATCTGGTTAAAGCATTTGATACAATATTCCACTCAGGTTTTGTCACCAAACTTGTGGAACTAGGCATAAACCCCTTTACAACCTACTTGGTAACTAGCTGGCTCAAGGATAAGACCCAAAAGTTTAGGATCGGTGAGGCCACCTCCACAAAAAAGGTTGATGACAAGTGGAGTCCCTCAGAGCTGCTTGCTGGGCCTGTTCCTCTTTGGCATCTACTTCACTGATGTCAAAACTAATGCCAAAGGCCTTTGGCTAATCAAGTTCTCATATGATTGCAAACTGGGAGCAGTTATCAAATCCTCCCAAGATAAGAACACCGTTAAGGAAGATCTAACACAGACAAACACTTGGCGCCAACATCATGGTTTGAAACTTAATAACAAGGAATGTATTCCAGTACCTTTTAAGAAGTCAGCCACTCCATGTAACTACAGCATCAATAAAATACCCCTAAAAGTTGACTCACTGGACAGGGATCTGTGAGCTCATGTAGACAGTAACCTAGACTTTTACCAACATGTGTCCAAGGTAGTAAGAAAATCATTCTATGTTGTTTAACATATGAGTAAGGGCATGGCATTTGGGTCCAGAGCATCATCATACTACTGTACTCAGCCCTCATTAGACCCATCACAGAGTGTAATGCCCCCTTTAGTATATACCTGACATGACATATGCTTCAACTGAAATGTCTACAAAGGTTCTTTACAAAAAGAATACAGGGAATAAACACAGTGTCCTATGCTGATTGACCTAAAGCCCTGTTTTTTATTTGATATCACACAGAGTTCTGAGAAGTGATCTTTGCCTGGCATAAAAGGCATCCCTGGACCCTGTTTTGATGAATCTTTTGCACATCCACAAAACAAACAGCATCAAACTATTACATTAAAGGACCTACAATTTGCTTGAAACATAAATAGGACATGATGGAGAGAGAGATATGTTCATCAGAGAATTCCCATTCTCTGGAACAGGATTCCCATCCATGTGAAGCAAAGTTCCTCCCTAACCCTATTTAAGTGCAAACTGGACTAATGAATGGGTAACTGGAAATTCACCCCTTCTGTGGCACCTATGCCTCAGATGGACAGAGGCAGTCAGTAAATCACCCCCATATATCAAATTTGTGGGTCACAGTTGGTTTGCACAGCTACATTTTATAAGGGCCCTAGTGGTTGTTAGGCTAGTATACACCTAGGAACCTATGAACATTGATGATACTGACAGTAGACCAAGTGGTCAGGAATTTGGGAATGCACATACACAGTGACCTGGTCTTTGACCATCATGTATGTACTGTACAGTAGTAAGGAAGTATGTTAATGTTGTGTAAGATATACGCAAAAGTATGGCATCTAGGTCCAAGCATGTCATTGTTCTATTATACTCGTCCCTTATAAGACCAATCATAGAATAAGATTTCCCTTCGGTATGGTCCTGATCAGAAACATGCAACAACTGTAGTGTCCAGAGGATTCACCCTAAAAAAATATATTTTGTAGACAACATGTTCCTCTGAAGACCACCTCAAAGCCTTAGCCTTATAGTCATTCTCCTACAAGTTGCTGAGAGGTGATCTGTGTTTGACCTACAAAGCATCCCCTGATCCAACCTTAAAAGACATGTTGCTCATCTAAAAATTCAACAGCATCAGAAACACCCAGTCCAGGGACCTAAACCTCATCTGCAACATAAATAAGGCATGGTGGAGGGACAGCTATATGTCTCAGAGATTACCTCTTCTATGGAACAGGCTTCCACAGAAGCAGAGTTCCTCCCTGCTCTTATTCAGGACAACGTGGATCAGGACAACTTGGATGAGAAATCATAAATTTACCCCTGATCTTGCACCTGTCTCTGTCAGAGATAGAAGTACCTTGTAAATGATTGACAACTCATGTCAGGTTTATATATACCTCCATAAAAACCCGTGGGATCAAAACCTGGCTAATATTTTTGTGAAGCATGACTAGACTTAAAAAGGCCTGCTAGGGGTTTGCAACTGAGATTGTATCTTTATGGCTTATTTTCATTTATATACATTTAAGATTGCCTAGGTCATACATATAAATTTAATGAAGATTAAAAAAAAAAAAAAAGCCTGGCAGGGGTAACAGCTTAGTAATACCATATGATCCAATGATGATCATTTAGCTTGTCTTCAGTTACTTTAGCAAACAGATGGTAGTTACAAATCAGCTGTAGTCTTAACTCTCTGCAGACATAACCATCAGGAGCTCTCATTAACTGGGGAAGTAAAAGCTTGAAATTTTAAGACCACACCCAGTAAGCGTACACTTGTCACAATTAAGTTCTATTTTCCTGTACTGACCACAAGCACTCAGTAGCACTTTGAGCTCCAAAAGAAAGGCATGCATAAAGTTATTGGGAAAATAAGGAAGCACTGAGGGAAGGAGTTGAATGCAATCCCTGAAAACAGAATAAAACAATTTACATTACTAATGTCGAACATGGAACTGGTATAGAAACAGGACAAAAGCCACATATGTAGTCACTCAGGCTCTATGATAAAAATATATCCATAGAGAGTGAAATGAGTCAACTGTCCAAAAGCCTGTCACCCTAATAGTTGGTTATCTGATCACTGTGACAGGACACTGGGTGCTTTCCTACACTACAACTCACTTTTACTTGTCTCTTCTGTATTACTATGCTATGCTATAGATCTGTGATGTTTTAGTAAGAGAGAAAAAAGTCAAAAAGTGAAAGTAAAGACTACACACTCCAGGATTATAGTATGAGGAGGGGGAGATAAAAGTGAAAACAAGTTGTAATCAAACAATACAGAAAAAAAGAAATCAAAAAATGTCCCTTCACTGACTTGTGGCTGTCCACTTGCAATCTTAGCTTGTGGGAGGGCTTCGCACAGGACTTGCAGGGTAGAATCTGGACTGAGAGCATGCAAATCAAGATGTCAGAGCAGCGCCCATATATGGCATTTGAATTGCACTGTCCCACCAAATCAGGACACTTGAGACCCTAGACAGAAGTTAAGAGACATGCTTCCCATTCCTGTAATCAAAGGGTGTGTGGAATGTCTATCATAGTGGATACAAAGTTTTGTGTAGCTTTAACCATACAAAAGGGGACACACTAAGATTTTTACAGCTGATATATTTTTGAATTATATAGTACTTCCTTCAGGTGATGCTGCAATGTGTAGAGCAGCATCTATGTTTTTCATGCACAGCAAAGGACAGAACCACCACTATCTGTGCATTCTAGGACATAAACCATTTCCCAGAGGTCCTGGTGGCCATTGAAAATACTCACAATACCATCAACACCCCACCTGCTTCAAATGGTGTCTGGTGTATCAACTGAAATGGCTTCACTTAATTTGGTACTTTATATACAATAAGAATGTGTCCCATCCAGGCAGCTCCATGATTCCCATATCTGGCACATGTGATTCCTACCAACATTTTGTGTGAGGTGACTTTCCACAGGTCATCTAATTGTTAGGTGCACACATAGCCAGCTACTGAGCCCTGGATATGCTGTTCCCATAAACATAGGCAGCAGGTCACTCAATTTCAGGTGATGCAGGACATGTGTTAGAGCCTCGACTGATGACTCCCATCTGAAGCCCCCAGACCATGATGAAGTAGCCATACAGCATTGCTATCTGAAACATAGAATGTTACTGAATGTGTTTGAATGCTAACTTCTGCTGCCAGGTTGCATCCAGTGGTGCACTAGACACCCCCAATAAGTTATTTGTGGTTTGCACGATGTTGCAAAAAATGGTACTATGCAAGTAGATGCATCCTGAGAACATCACAGAACTGTCTGACAGACCTGTGGCAGCAGTAGTGGAGGAGTCAGATGAGGAGATGTCATTGGAATAATCTGCAGGCGTACTATATTTACATGTGGTATGGGCACAGTACATTGTGACACAGGCAAAGAGGTGGCATCTGGTCTACAACTAAAGACAACACTGCATAAAACCGACATATGCATTAACAGGTTACTCTCATAAGCAAGAAAGTACAGAAGAATGAACTCCAAAAGACTGAGACCAGAACACCAAAGCTCCATAAGAATGAAAGCCAAAAACAATGAACTGCAGAACATCAAACAGGCAGGTGAGTTATTGCACAAGACAATGGTACATCTGAGTTTGGGGTTTTTCCCATTCCTAGTTGCAGTGCGCTCTCTGTGTTGGTAAATATAAAACGTGCAGGGTGTGTTACGGGCACCTGGAAAACATTTGGATAGTAGTTTTGTTCACTCTGTAGTGCTGTGTAGATGTCCGATGTTCTGTAGTTCAATCATTCATTTTCAGCTTTGGCTATTATGAAGTTTCAGCCTCTGATCTTGATCTTTAGAAGTTCATTCTGTACTTTCTTTCTTATGAATTAGACCTGCAGTAACACATCCAGGATTTGCAAGACAGTATGCAGGACAGCACTGTGCATTAAACTTTACCTTACACCACACAAGCCAGAACATACCTCTCAGCAAATATCATTTAGGCATAGTGATATGATTTTTTTGGCCTCAGATTTTGCCTTGTTCCTGTTGAATTTACTGACTTCCTTCTGATTTTCCTAATAAAGTCTGATCTGCTCAAGGATGAATACATTTTTAAATAACTGAAATATGCCTACTCAATATTCCTTTTCATTAATGATGTGGAGTTTAGTATCTAAAGAGCTCTTATTCTAAAAAATAAGAAATTGCTAGCCTTTGGATCTTTTGCTATAATTTTATTTTTCATCCAGTACTATGATTTTTAATATTCAGAATATTAGAGGTATGGTCCAGGCAGGACAGGGAATAATCATCATTACACAGTGGTAGGTAACAGCAATTCTACCATAGGTTCAAAGTTTATGAAAGGTGGATGTGGTAGCCTTGCAGGCAAGAAGCAGGTTGACAAAGTAAGGGATTGTACCCCTACACTGTCAGAAGTCAGCTTCCATGTTGTAAACACTTGCCAGGTGTACTGTGTGGCTCTGTAGTGTTGGGGTGGGATGTGCCATACATTAGGGATAGCAGAGCACTTCAGGAGCCAACATGGGAACTCTGCTGTAGTCCCACCCCATGTGGGAAGGCAACAGATGGATGCCATTCAAGACCCTGAGGATGGCCACTGCTAGATGTTGTACCCAGACTGCCAACAGGGGATAGGGATGTTGTAGAACTAGGGAAGACAGAATGGCTGGCCCAGTGGGACTTTCCTTTACTGAAAGTTAGAAAACTGCTGGCCACAACTTAAAAGTGCCCACACCTAGGGGTAGAGGGATTACCCTCACAATTTCTGTCATGGTCTGCTTGGTGCTTGGATCACTGACCTACACATCCACTGATTGATGCCAATCATAGGACTCAGGTCAGGAAACAACCTAGAGTCATGGTGGTGACAATCACATATATGACTCTCCCTTGTGGTGAAGCCATATGCCTGAAAGGCAATATAGGTCAGAGATATTGTCTGTGGTGGTGATACTTGTTTATGATAAGTGAAATTAACATGAACAGGACATTAAGCACTAAACAGATGTGATGCCGGGGTTTCAGCCTGCGTATTCACCATCAACTGTTATGTGGGTGATGTCCAGCTAACAATGCCATTATGCCATCTGCTTCACTGTAATGGTCACATACCTGTTTCCTACTGTGGTGTCAACATTCCAACCCGGAGCCATAATGACAGCAGATGCATGTAATAAGAAGTTATGTACCTACCATAACGTTCCATGTTAGTTGTCTTCTCTCGCCTTCTTTCTTGCTTGATGGGTTCGGAGCCGATCCTCGGCACTTGCTTTAGCTCGAGAACTCCTTTTACCAGCTCGAGGCAGCCCCATATCCCATGATGCAAGGCAGGAAGTACCCAGATCTCGTTTGTTGACAAAGGGCAATAACACCAAGCATAAAATACTTCCCAAAGGAAGAAGAAACTTACAGATGGAAAAAGGACCAGGTCTGAATGGTCTTTAGCATAATAGTTTCTTATACAAGGTCTGTCCAGGCCAGGAAGGAGGGAGGGTCGAAGAAAGAAGAGAAGACAACTAACATGGAACGTTATGGTAGGTACATAACTTCTTAATGTTAAGTTGTCAATCTCGCCTTCATTCTTGCTTGATGGGACCCCTAGCATCTCTATCCTGGGTGGCTCAATGGAACAAACTCTTGAGGACTGTAGAGCCAAAACTGGCTCTGTCCCTGGAGGCCAAGTCCAATTTGTAATGGGAAACAAAAGTGTGAGGAGTGGCCCAAGTGGCGCTGCACAAATAGTGTCCAAAGGCAGTCTAGCTTGAAAGGCTGTAGAAGTAGCTAAACTCCTAGTTGAATGTGCTTTAGGTTTTGAGCACAGCTGTTTTCCCCTGATCGTATAAATTTCAGTGATGACCGAAGAAAGCCATCTGGACAAAGTCACTTTAGAAACAGGAAGGCCTTTTTATTATCCGCATAGGAAACAAAAAGTTGATCAGATTTTCTAAATTTTTTGTTCTGTCCAAATAATATCTAAGCTGACGGTGGACGCCAAGATAATGTAGCTTTTGTTCAGCTCTATCTGAATAGTTAGGAAAAATACAGGAGATCAATGGATTGATTCAGATTGTTTTTGAAGCGACCTTAGGTAAAAGGATGGATTAGTTCTCAAAGATACTCTGTCTTTGTGAAAATCAAATAGGGGTCGAACCGAAGAGCATGAAGTTCAGACACCCTCCTGGCAGATGTAATAGCCACTAGGAATAACGTTTTCCAAGAAAGATATTTTAGGGAACAAGAAACAGCTGGCTCGAAGGGGGAAGAATCAAGGATGTCAGCACTAAATTTAGATCCCACTGAGGAGGAGGATTCCTGATTGGAGGCTTTAGTAGGAAAATTCCTTTCAAAAAGGCCCTGCAGAGCCTATGGGACATAATATTATGATCTGCTATCCCGACATGAAAATTAGAAATAGCAGCCAACTGAACTCTGACTGTGGAAGAAGAGGAGCCTGCATGAAAAATCTCTGCTAAGAAGTCCAGAACTGCCTGAACAGGGCAGTAAAAGGATCAATATTTTGGGCCTTAGCCCAATAAGAGAAACGTTTCCATTTGCTTGTGTAAATCCTCCTGGTAGAGGATTTTAGTGAAGCTACTATGATGTCTCTAACGGGTTAGAGATCAAAGGAAGCCTGGCTAAGGAAGGAAGTGGAGCAACCATGCTGTGAGGTTGAGAGAAGGGATTGACCGGTGCAGCTGACCGGATTGGTGAATCAGTAGATCTGGCACTGGGTCCAGATGCCACGGCTGCACCAAAAGGTGATGATGGAGGAACGGGAACCAAACTTGTCGAGGCCAGTAAGGCAATGAGAATCAATTTGGCTCTCAAACGGTAGCTTTCTGGATCACCTGAGGGATCAGAGGAAATGGAGGAAGGCATAAAGAAGTCCCTGGGGCCAATCCTGGGTCAGAGCGTCTCTGGGGATGGCCTGATAGAGGAAGAGGCTGAAGAAGTCTGGACATTTGCTGTTTTGGGGAGTAGCAAAAGATCGCAACATGGACGACCCCATTCCAGAAAAATCTCTTCCGCTATGGATTGCTTGAGAGACCACTCGTGAGGCATGAGAATAGCTCTGCTCAATCTGTCCGCTATAATGTTGGTTTTCCCAGGGATATGCGTTGCTACCAGAAACCGATGAGAGGAGATCGCCCATTGCCAAAGTCTGGCTTCGACACAAGGGTAGGACTTGGTTCCCCTGTTTGTTGATATACCAAACTACAGACATGTTGTCTGTGTGGACTGCAATTGTCCTCTACAGGAAGAAAGTCGTTGAGGGCTTGCAACGTTAAAAGCACTGCTCTCATCTCCAGGACATTTATGTGCAGATGGTACTCGAACGGTTGCCACGCCCCATGAACCATCCTGCCCTGATAATGACCCCCACCCGATCAGGAGGCATCCGTGGTGACAGTGGCTATCGGGGATGGAGGTACAAAGCACCTGCCTTGGTGAACCTGAGACGATGTGATCCACCAAGCAAGATGTTCTTTGCATGTTTGTGTCACCAGAATCTGGTGACGCATTGGGAGTTGCTGGTATGACCACTGCGTGAACAGCATCCACTGAAAGGAGGCGCATGTAGAATCGAGCCAGGGGAAGAAGAGTAATGGCCGCAGCCATGAGACCTAATACCTTTAGAACCATTCTGGCCTGTACTTTCTTGCTGGCCAGAATGATCCTGACATGAGTCTGAATGTCTGAAACTCTTTGTTCTGTAAGGGTAGCTGACATCCGAACAGTGTTTAAGTTTGCGCCTATGAAGGTAATAGACTGGCAGGGCGATAAGGATGACTTTTCGTTGACTGAGATGCCCAAATGAGAACAAAGGTCTATTGTGTAATCCCTGGCTTGTATAAGCTGATGCCTGGTGGTGGCTGACAGGAGCCAGTCGTCGAGATACGGAAACACCTGGAATCCTTGACGTCTCAGGTGAGCCGTGACCACTGCCATGCATTTGGTGAACACTCTGGGGCTGTAGTGAGACCAAAGGGCAGGGCTCTGAACTGGAAATGACTGGACCCCAGCCAAAAGCGGAGAAATCTCCTGGGCGTCTGTGAATTTTGATGTGATAGTACGCATCCTGAAGATCTATTGAGCACATCCAGTTGTCCTTCTGTAAGAAGGGCAGAATTGACTGAAGAGTGACCATTCGAATCTTGTCTTCCTGACAGACTTGTTGAGTCTGCTGAGATCCAATATTGGTCTCCAGTCTCCCGTCTTTTGGGGACCAAAAGAACCTTGAGTAGATTCCGGCTCTGAATGGTCTATTGTAACTGGCTGAATGGCTCTTTTGCAGTAGTTTTGATTTCTAACTCTGCAATGTCCCTTAGACCGGGTGGTACATCTGGAAGGGAACTTGAGGGAAGGACTTTCCTCGAAAGGAGTTATGTAACCCTTGGATATGATCGACTGTACCCATCTGTCTTGAGTGAGGGAATGCCAGGCTTCTGGGTACAGTGATAATCTTCCCGACTGCCTCCAAGGAGGGACAGCCGGGCAACACCTCAGGGATGCTGAAAGGGCTTATCAGAGAGAGGCTCCCTGTTTCCCTGGTTCTTGGACCCCTCTGCCTCTAGAGCGTCTGTTGTTGTTACCCTCTGCCTCTAGGGGTAAACTGACCACGTGAATCCGTGACTCCTTGGGATTTACGGAACCACATTTTCCCACCTTTCTGTCCTTTGGGATAAGGCCTAGAAGGGGTGGAAAACGGACTCCAACAGCAGAAAGAGTCTTGCCGTCCTGCTCACACCTGGTCAAGGTCTCCTTCACCTGAGGGCCAAACAAAGCTGACCCATCAAAGGGAGAATTTGTGAAGGACGCCTTAAAGGGATCCGCAAAATCACATAGCCGCATCCAGGCTTGGCGCCTAAGAGCCACACCTGTGCTCATGTGTTCTATCCATCCGCAGCATAAGATATTAGCCGCATGGAGGAGTTAGCAATGGAATTGAGGGTTCCTAGCTGCGAAGCAATCTTTTCTTGAGCCCCTGCAGCTGTAGGATCCTGAACTACTTCTCCCAGCTCCTTCAGGATATCTCTCTGGAGTCTGGTGAAGTGACAAAGATAATTCAGCGAACGCATAGCAAAGGTCGCTGAGGAAAACATCCACTTGCCGTACCTATCCATGGTCCTAGAGTCCTTATTAGGAGGATGGACGGTCACGGAAGGATCTGCAAGTTCCTTTTGGTGGCCGCAGCCACCACCATGGCATCAGCGGGACACCCTTGGTTAGGAATTGTTTGTCACTAGGGGCAGTGATAAATTTAGAAGGCCTCCTAGGGACTGGCTCTACAGAGTCAGGAGCTGTCCACGCCTTCGTGCAATAACCTGCATAAGGGGTCGAAAGGGAGACACCCAGGAGGTGGAGGGCCGAGATCCAAACGCCTCTAGGTATACTGACTCATCCTCAGAGGGATTGTTGGTGGGCCAGTTTCCTCTGTTTGAGAAGTTCTAGGATGTCTGAAAAGGAGACATCCTCAGAGGATCTAGGGATCCCTCTGACTCATCAAAGTCAGTATCCAGTGACAGACTCGGGGAGTCTACATGCTTCCTCTTACAAGTCCTCTTCCTAGGAGGATCTCCCGAAACATCAGGAGAATCCTCGGAAGAGGGGAAATTCCCAATGGGGAAACCTGAGGCGGAGGATCTCTGGGTCCTGTAGCAAGAGAAGTGGCAGAGATGTCAACAGGTACCATAGAGGGAGGAGCTACGGAACAGACTGCTGACTGATACCAGTGGCCAGTACACTCTTCATCACCTCGAATGCTCCCTCCCAGGCAGGTCCGAGAGAACCCGCTCCAAGAGCTAGGAACTCCAGGAACCACCGAAGGGAAGTCTCCGAGGCAGATGTCGGAGCCGAGCTCACCAAGGCCGAGGCTCCAAGGGGAAGAGCGGGCTCGGACAAGGGTCCGATGCCACTCACCCTCGGAGGAGACCATGGAAGCCCGACCACCGAATCCCTCTAAGGAAGAGGAGATAAGAGTAGGGGCTGAAGGAACAGAAGGGGTATCCGTCCTCCAGCCGTAGCAGTAACCATGCCCGAAGACTCCAACTCCAAGCTCTGGGGTAGAGTTGAAGGAGGAACTGTAACGGGTGGACCAACAGTCGCCTGCTGAGACGGACTGTGTAACATTTGGGCCAGTACCTGTGACTTGAGTAATCTACTGACCACTCTCTAGGTCATGATCTGACAACCTGGATGACCTTGAAGATCGGCTCCGATGGCTCCGTTCCGATAGAAGAGGCGGCCCGGCTCCAAGGAAGGAGACATCGACCTCTTCCTGGAATGGGCCATCGGAGCCGATACTTGATCCTGTCGGCACCGACTCGGAGCCGACAGAACGCTCGATGTATCGGCTCCAGCCGGAGCCGATACAGCCACAGTAACGGTGTCGGAGCCGACACCGATGCCTGCGCCACATGGGTGTCGGAGCCGATCGGAGCCGACATCGGGCGGTCAGATTCGGCACCGATAGCCATCGGCGCCGAAAGCTTTGGATCAGAATCGGCTCCAGCGATCTCGACTCAGTACGAGTCGGAGCCGAGGCCGCAGGCTTAGAAACAGAAGCCTGGGCCTTGGCAGTTTTAGTTGATTTTGTGGAGCCGACTTAGCCGGAGAGCCCTCCGGCTTAAGAAGACCCCTGAGAATCAACTTGTTGCGTTCTCCTGCAGGACTCTCTGGCTGAAGGAGTGACAAATAGCACAGGAGTCCTGCAGGTGAAGAGGGCCCAAACAGTGTGACCGTCTGTCAGAGACATCTTCTGACAGCACGAGTCACACTTCTTAAAACCTGAAACCCTCTCCTTAGACATGGTGCCTAAACACAACACACACAGACACACCAGTCAAAATTAAATTAAACAAAATACCAAGAGGTATTTTATAAAACACCAACACACACACCCTAACAGGGGGATGGGATAGGAAAATTGACTAACAAAAATTAAAAGAGACAGGGATTTCTGTCAGAAAAGGGTAGAATTAAAATTAAACTATCAAAAAATTAGTTTTAAACTAAAAGGGGCTTGAAATATCACAAATGTGAACTACTTACCAGGAGCTGGTAAAGAGAAGACCTCCCAAGCGAGATCTGGGTACTTCCTGCCTTGCATCATGGGATATGGGGCTGCCTCGAGCTGGTAAAAGGAGTTCTCGAGCTAAAGCAAGTGCCGAGGATCGGCTCCGAACCCATCAAGCAAGAATGAAGGCGAGATTGACAACTTAACATTCATGTTTTACCTATGAGCCATTGATGATCTTTTTATTTTTTTCATTTCACTGTTTGTTGAAAATATTGAAAAAGGAGAGCTGAAAAAAAAATAATAAACACAAAAATAATAATCTTGCAGGGGGCAAGCCCCCTTGCACCACTAATGTGTTGGACAAACTATCCACACCACATGAAATTACATATACCCACTTCATGGTCAACTCACAGTTTATAAAAGGGAGGAAAATCCACAAAAAGCACCCTGCTGGCTAGCACAATGCAATATGTTGCAGCAAAATGCACAGCAACACTAAATTCTTGCATTTAAGTGCCTCGGCTGCCAGTGTAGCAAACACCCATAAATAAGCCAAGTTGCTACTACCCATCTTCTTGCTGACAACACATCCTATGAACTGTCCCCAGTAGGCCTCATTTCCCTAAGGCATGTCTTCCAGAATGTGTACATATGTTATAGTATGTCCCCCAGTCCATTACTGTTTTCAGTCTGGGTAAACCCCACCTCATGTCATGACAATAACCTGAAATTACCTTCTGCTACGTTGCCTCACTCACTTCGCTGTTCAGTATTTGTTCATGTTACTTCCCTGTACCTATATATGAACCCTGCACTGCCGAGGTCCATAATCAGTTGTCTTATCTGCTATCAGTGTGCCTAAATGTTAGTACAAACTGTTATCTACAGTATTCCTATTCCTAATTTGCCTCTAGTAACCTAGTCTTCTGCAGTATGATGACCTAGCTTTTTTCAAAAAATGGGGAACATACTGCAGTTTATGCTAATGAGCTGATTTACCATGACTGCCTCTGACTCAGTTCCATAATACAATCTATTATGAGTCACAGTCAGCACTGACATGCTCCACTATGACTGTTCCATGACAAGCAGGTCATGTGCTCAGTACACTCATGCAGGTATGCTATGAAGCTTGTAGTGAGTCCTGTTCTTTGTTATTTTTTTGTCCCACTTCTGCTTCATTCTTTCTGGCTACCCTATTGCCCTAATACTTTGCTGGGTCTGCCAGCCTCTCCTACTGCAACAGACTATTTCCATTCTAAGTTTTGCATCAATGTGGAACCTAAGGACACTCTGGGGTTGTGCCTCTGAATGCTTCCACATTGATGTTTATCATGTATGACCTACCCCTTGGCATCCCCCCTCCCCTACATTTACATGTTACATATGAGGACTGCTCCCCTCTATGGACCATGCCTCCCCACATGGAACACCTATATTAGTACAGTCCCCCCTGTGATGAGTACGTCTTTCCCTGCCAGTACCTCAGATGCCCAAGCTGCTAAATGCCACCAAGAATAAAAAAATTCCCCATTGTTCAATAGTGTTGTTCCATAAAATCAAGACAACATCCACAAATCTGTAATAACCATGCACTAATAGCAAAAACTCAGGTGTGAACACAACCTTTTCCTCCCAAATGGCCAAAACTATATTGGATCCTGGCACTAAATGCAAATACCAAATTCTTCTTTAGGTCCCCTGCATATATAAACAATTACACAATATTATAACTTGGCATCTCCCCATATAGACCATGCATTCATTTTACTATAGGCAATTATCTGTTCCTACATAACCACAAACTGATGATTTACACCACTGATTATATTCAGATGTGACCAGGAACATCAGAAAATAAATCATTGGAAAGTGAGCACTGCATCACTCAAAACCACTTCAGACTTTATTGGAAGCTCCTGTGCACACCATTAATTCAGTATTCTTTTTCTAGCAGATACAGTCAGCAACCCAATCACTCTACTAATGTTCATGAAGAACTAACTTTTGACTATGTGAAAACATTTACACAACGGCTACAGAAACATGCCAGTTGTAGGCCATGTGCATTCTCCCTGTGCCTTCTCCCTGAAGCAAAAATGTAAACTCTACACCTGCTACATGAAAAAATAACACGGAGAAAAACTAAGGGCCTGACTCCAAATTACTTGTTCACAAATGTAAGTGACCACTCAGGCTGAGAGCAGGTGTTTTGGGATCTGGCTCCTAGTGTAAGCCTGTTTAAAGGCTTTACACTCAGGTAAGTCACTTTCACTGAGTACACCTTTTTTTGGAATCTCCTCAGACTATTACCTGGCTGTCCAGCATCACTATTAGCACTAAATCAGTTCCTTACTCATCAAAAGCACATACTAGAATTGCAAACGTCCTTTTTGTAAATGCAGACAAATGTAAAATATACTTTTTGTAAAATTCTGTTTGCCCTTTTCCCCAAGGCAGAACAACCTGTGAGTTATAGTGTGCATAGAGATATGTGAATTATACTATATATGGAGATGGGTGGGGGTTAAGTCATCACACTGTGGATGCAGAAGCTTGCCCCATGCAAACACAGCAATCACAATGTAGCTGTCTTTCACAATTATAGCAGCCAAAAATATGCAATTATAATGTGGAGCACGCATCAACAGTTTGTGATTACTTCAACAGTCATAGCATAATTTTCCAGGCATCTATATTACATAATCAAACTTTTAAAAGTTTGAACATCATATGGTCGACACCATATGATCAAACTTTTAAAAGTTTGAAAATATAATAAAAAATACTAAACCAAAGAAAAATCCTACCTGAATGGTTTAAGCAGGGGGGGGCAAGCCCTCCTGCACCCCCCACACATTAAATATACCAAGTCCGAGATTGTACTACAGTGCAGAAAAGCAAAATCTTCCCATTCCGCACTGTACAGAGATCTCCACTGAAACGTTTGAACTTTTAAAAGTTTGATCATATAGTGTTGACCATATGACGTTCGAACTTTTAAGAGTTCAACAAAGTGATATAGACCCATTTTCCAGTATAGTCTAATCCAGGAACCTCTTCTGCCACTCCTGGTCTTAGCCAAACTCTTTGTAACTTTTGACCTTTTCTGCTCAACTAACATTCCCTAATCACACTGCAAAAATATTCTTTATGGCCTACGAAGGGCAACTCCTCATAGTAACGTAATACCTGGATAAAGATGAACCTATATTCATTTGATAATCTTTCATTAATAAGCATTTAGAAATAAAATAGCTGACATCCTCAACCATTATGCTGCCTTTAAAAAACATAAAAACTGTCAAGAAATAAGGAGCTTTAAAACCTTTTCACCTAACCCAGTCCGCCCCCTATAAAGGGCTTGCAACATTAGGGACTGCTATTCATGACATACTCCGAAAGCTCCTCCAGCAATCTAACTCTGCCTTTAAAAACAATAAAAACAGTCAAGAACTAAGCAGCTTTAAAACCTTTTCACCTAACCCAGCCCGCTCTCTATGAAAGGCTTGCAATGTTAGGGACTGCTACTTGTGGCATACTCTGAAAGCTCCAGCAATCTAACTCTGCCTTTAAAAAACATAAAAACAGTCAAGAAATAATGATAATATTTATATTCTCTGTCATCCTGTTATTCTATGGTGATTTAAAAGAGTAGTGTACTGACCGCTCGGGACTCTGCAGCACTGGAAATATCTCCCTAGGCCACTTTTTAGTTTAAAGGCTAGTGCTTGTGGAACCCATCAGCTGTGGTAAGGGAATCGTGCTTATTTTTCAACTGGAAAAAGTGTAATCGATCTTTTTTTGATGTGTGTGTCTTAATGTACATCCTGGCACCTAGTAATGTAAACTCTGTACAAGTGAAACAGAAACGCTAGCGTTGTTAATCTATTGAATAGAGTAGGGAATTGAGACAGCAGGATAACTAATTTGTTTGTGCATAGAGACCATTTTGTGTACTTTTGCTTGCATGGTATAAGACAATTCAGAATATTACACCCACTCATTAGCGTGCACTGAGAAGTGTGGCCTAACTACCAAAGTTGTAGAAATGGTGCAGGCAATATACTGGCCTGGTCAAATGGTGTCTAATGCTGTAACCACAGAGTAGTGTGGAATTTGTATACAAGCATAGTTACAGGAATGCTAGAAACGTACACCCAGTCACTAGTGTTCACAGAGACGCATGACCTAATTTTCAAATGCTGTGTGCACAGAGAAGCATGGACTAAATAGCAACCACTGTGTTTACGGAGAAGCATGGCCTAAGTAATCAAATGCTTTGGACTGTCACTGTAATCTTGGGAAGTGTTTTTTAAAACTGTTAGCTAAAGGAACGCTTACTGACTTACACCCACTCACACGTGTGCACAGAGCAGTGTGGCCTAATTATCTGAGTTATTTGGGAGGAAGCAGGAGACACATTGGCTAGTCAAATGCTGTGAGCAAACAGTGTAATATTGTAAAATGTTTTAAGTCCTGTCTAAGGCTTTTTTTTCTTTATGTAATGATTTGCATTTCCAATGTAACTAATATTTGAGCTGTTGGTTTACTATTTTTCATCTGTTATTACATGGTGTAACTCAAAGCTATATCAGAAGGTTATTTCTGTTAATTTAAGTGGCTAAACCTGTGTAACAAATGTAACTATTTTACAGTACCTAACTTGCATCTATATTTCTTCTTCTCCTTCCAAGGAGCTTTAAAACCTTTTCACCTAACCCAGCCCGCCCCCTATGAAAGGCTTACAACGTTAGGGACTGCTACTCATGGCATACTCTGAAAGCTCCAGCAGTCTAACTCTGCCTTTAAAAAAACATAAAAACAGTCAAGAAATAAGGAGCTTTAAAACCTTTTCACCTAACCCAGCCCGCCCCCTATGAAAGGCTTACAACGTTACGGACTGTTACTAGTGGCATACTCTGAAAGCTTCAGCAATCTAATTCTGCCTTTAAAAAACATAAAAACAGTCAAGAAATAAGGTTAACAATATTTATATACTCTGTCATCTTGTTATTCTGTGGTGATTTAAATGAGTTGTGTACCAACCGCTCAGGACTCTGCAGCACTGGCAATATCTCCCTAGGCTACCTCTGAAATTCAGCAGCTTATCCAAGTAAATTAAAATTAAGGATAAAAAAGAAAATTGCTGGGAAACTGGCAACTTACTCACTGCAGATAAGCCAGGCCTGAGGGTAAAAATGCTGACCCCCCTCGACTGCCTCAGAGCAGGGACTCCTCTCCTCTCCTCAGGGGAGTGCTGGGCCAGGTTAGGAGTGCATCCCGTCTCGATGTTGTTATGATTCCCCTCTGCCCACAGGGCGTCCTCCACCTCTCTGCCTCTCTCTGCCTCTAGAGGTGCATCACCCCCGCCCCTGGAAAGCACCTTTTTTTTGTTTTTCCCCACCATTTCTCTTTCCCACGCTGCTGTCTCTGGTGGGTGGAAAAATGGACCCGGATGGATCACAGCAGACACAGTCTTTTCCTCTCATTTCTGCTGACCGTGCAAGGGGGTCACCCCTTTTGGCAAAACCAAAAGTGTGGCACCGTCAAATGGGGAGCTGACTTGGGGAAAGAGAAGGAGCCAGGAGCAAGCATAGGAGCATCCAGGATTGTCTACGCTGAAGCTGCTGCCCATCTGAACCTTCTCGGCTCCTTATTGACGAAGGTGAGGGAAATCAGCTTAACAACGATTTTAGGGTGATTATTTTGCCGCCTCTGTTGCGCCTCTGGAGGGTATCTCACTCTTGAGGGTGGCCCCCCAACTTGGAGGACTAACAAATAGACTAGAAACTCAAATGGGTCAAAATGGGTCAAATAGTTCGAGACCGCATCCATCGCCCATATCGGCTTATCTACCTAGAATCTTTATTAGGGCGATGCCACACTTTCCAAGACGGTTACATCTCCTTTTCATGCCACCAATGGAACCTTTGCCTTCAGGCAGAACTCCTTTTTGGTGCCATAGGACCGTGATCCTACTGTGCTGTTCCACTAGAGCTGGTTTCCACCTTCAGCACAAGTTGTGTTAGTCTGCCTCCCAGACAGGGTTCCCCAGCAATAAGTTCCAACAGTTCTTCTTCAGCAAGGACCTTAGGAGGAGAGAAGGGAGGGGACCCAAAGGTGCCTCTGTTTCAGCTGACTCAGCTGTCAGAAGGTAGAGACGCCACTGGCCCTGACTTCTTGCCTCTCCAGTCAAGTCTGGAAAATCAGAATGAGACATCTTTCTGAAAGAGGGGACCCTCTCCCTCATCTTGGGCCGCATCAGATGTTATGGGATTCTGCATCCGTGATTAGTGTCTCCTCTGCTACAGCTGAATTCTCCTAGGGACTTCCTCAGGAGGCATCCGCCAAGCCTCGGAGGAATAGGGGCACTTCCTGGGGGGATGGTGACACCACTGGGACGCTTTGGTGATGGGCCTGGGGTGCAGATGAAGACAAAGGCCCTTTATAGGGAGGGAGAACCAAGTTCAAGAAATGATCTGGCTCTTCGTAGACAACAGGCGGTCCATCAGGGTCAATCTTCCCCGGCCCCGGCCGAGGTTCGAAAGAGTCGGCTCAAGTCGTGCCGGTTCCGATCCATCGGCCATCAAGGCATCGACTCCCGGGACGGAGCCGAATCAGATCCGCCACGCCGGCCCTCGGAAGAGAGTCCGAACCGGCCACGCCGTCTGACCTCCGACCCCGGAACAGCACCCGGCCCCGGCTCCGACCTGCACTGTCCCGACGGAGTCAGGTGAGGGGAATGGTACCGAAGAAGACGGTCAAGGACCCAGCTCCACAATCAGCAGAGATCAGCCTCTTCCGAAAAGACTGAATCCCTCTCAAGAGGAAGGAGGAAATGGGATGGAAGGATACAGGAAGGAGGAAGAAGTTTGGCAGGAAGCTGGACACCAGCAACTGGGGTGCTTAGAGAGGGCCAATGCACGAGCAGCTTTGCACTAGCTGATGCATCCACATCGGGAGTGTCGACATCGAAAGAGGAAGAAAATCGAGTGGAACCAAGTGATCTAAAGACTCAATACCTCAATAGGATGCGAAGATTCATGTCTCACACTCACTCGAGGCTCAGGAACTCACACCAGTTGTGACACCGCCTTGGAACTGTGGAACCGAGGATCTAACTTTAGCTAGATGAGCTCTGTTATTCGACTTAACCCATCGACTGGCAGATTCTTAGGAGGATCCTGGAAGCTGGTGGCCTGCATCCAGGTTCCAAAGAAAGTTGGTTTCAAAAGTGAACTGACCATTCCATTGAACTTGAGCCTGTCAAGTGACCCCACTTTGGCATGGAAGATGGTGCAAGGTACAAACAAACCAGAGAGGGCCAAGGCAGTATTGCAGGGAACTAGTACAGCTGTGTGATCGTCACTTTGGCCACTAATTTTGAACGCTTAGAAGCAGCTCAATAGCCTCTCTGTGACATTGTAGGTATTAACAAAATACAGAAAATCAATACAATGTCAAAAAGGGAAAAATAGTCAAGCACCATATAAATAAGCCAATATTCATAATAATGGGGTACCAAATGTTTTCAAAATAATATACAAGTATATGGAAAGGTGAAGAAAATTATACAGCCACACCAAGTAAAAGGTTAACGTACCCAAAATATAAACGGAAATAAAATATCAGGGGAACAACAATATTAGCGATACATCAGCTTAAATAATGCTCCTAATAAAATAGCAACAAAAGCATCTTAGCTTGGAAACCCTGGGTATTAGCAGATTGAACACTATCACATTCTTGCTTTTACTCTCCTGTCCTGACCAATCGTTTTAGATTGGTTCTGCAGTCTTGAGGTCTGGTATAGCCTCGCTCCACTCGGCTCACTCCGCTCCCCTACCCTGCCCCCAATTCTCACCCGCCCCCACTACTCCTACTTTTATTCCAACCCCCATCACCTGATCACACCCTCCTCCAATCAAATACCACATATCCCTTACTCTGTCTACACCCCCTATCCAACTGTCTAACTTAAATATATACATACCACCTGCTGTCAATGTAGCCACACTTACCTCCACATTTAAAGCCCAATACGACTAGCATCCAACTACCACTCCCTCACAAAATACCATTTATCCTAGGATTCTTCTTCCTAACCCTCATTTACCTAACATCACAGCAATACATACTGACATATATCTAGTAAACACACTAACATATATCTAGTAAACACAACATTCCATACAACACATACTTACACAAAACCTATGCAAACACACACTTCCCAATCTCTTCTACACTATTTAAAGACAGCTTACTACTATACATATATAAGGCTCCCATAACAACATCTTACACTAGAAAAATATCACTTGGATCCAATATAGAAATACTGCATGCAATTAAACATACATTGTTCATTACAAAGAGACTACTTATATCAGGAGACATACACCCAAACCCAGGGCCACATAATACTCTACTCTCAGCCAGGCAAATCTTTGACCTTCTAATCCTCAATATCAACATCAGGAGTATTTCCAACAAACTTGCTGACCTACATGCATTTATAACCCACTACTCCCCAGACATACTAACCATTACTGAGAAGTGGCTAAATCCTAGTACCCAAAATGAAGAACTCTTCCCACCAGGATATAATATATTAAGACTGGATAGAGTGGGTAGGAAGGGAGGTGGGATTGCTATTCTCTTTGAAAACACACTCAACATTAAACCTCTAGAAACCCCCATACTTAAATTTCAGAATGCCGAAACTTTGAGTTCAATCCTAAACATCAATGACATGAAAAATATCAATGTTCTCTGCTGTTACATCCCCCCAGGTAATAACTCTCCCATCATTGAAGAACTCTTACAATGGACCACAGATAACCTTCCACAAGAAACCACCTTACTTGGTGACCTAAATACTGACTGGTTAGCCTGTAGCTCTAACAACCCCACAAACCATATTAATCTCTTTGGTTTATACTAACATATTCAAGAACCCACTAGAGTCGATAAAAGAACCCATAAACAATCTATTCTAGATTGGACACTAATCAACTGTCCCAAACAAAACTACCAGACAGGTTGCCTAACAGATGGTCTTAGTTTCCTTCTACATAAATGTACCAATGTAGCCAAGCCCATCATTTTAAGCAAGTAAGAGATGATCACAAGCTAAATATACAGGAACTTAATATTCTAAAACGCAGTAACTGGAAGCCATTACTAACCCTAGGCATAGACCAAGCTGTTGACTACTTTAACAGTACTCTCACCAATGTTCTTAATACAGTCACACCCATCAGGAAAGTCAGAACCAAGGCAAACTATGCACCATGGCTAAGTAGGGATACTAGAGCTCTGCTAAAATTTATTATTAAGGCTTAGATAATCTGGAAGAGGGATAATACTAGTCTAGCCAAACAAGACTACCAATACCTCAGAAACCAGGCCAAGAGACAAACCAAATTTGATAAACAGAATTATTTCCTTGGTATCCAAAATAAACATTCAAAAGATTCCCAGATGTTTTGGAATGCTATTAACTCTCTACTTAAACCAGGCAAAACTACCACTCCCGCTCCTAATTCTATCAATAATACTAAGGACATAGCCTCCCAATCTAATCACCAATTCACTGAATCTATCTTAGATTTGTCCTCTCAACTAACCAAAAATAACCCTAAATGCCCCGACAATCTCCCCTCCTTTACTCTCATACCTGTCCCTACCTCCACAATTAAAAACATCCTCCTAAAACTGAAACCTACCACCCTTGCCACTGACAATTTACCAGCCAACTTCCTAAAAATAGTTGCTGAAGCCTTATGTTACCCTATTTCTATTCTCATCAACCGCTCAATACAGGAAGCATATATCCCACAGTTCTGGAAGGTATCATACATTATTCCACTTCATAAAGGTGGAAATTCTTACGAATATTCAAATTATTGCCCTATCGCCATTCTAGCTCCCTTATCTAAACTACTCAAGAAATGTATACACTCTCAAGTTATGCATTTCCTAAATTTACACAATCTCCTCTCCCCCACACAACACAGTTTCTGGCAACACCATAGTACAACAACTGCTTTGCTCTCCTTTACTAATCTAGTCAACCAGCACAGAAATAATAACCACTTTGTATCTACTATAATCTTAGACCCCTCCAAGGCATTTGACATGGTCTCATATTCCATACTGCTAGATACCTTAGCTTCCCTATCCTTTGCCCCTTTCCACTATAGCCTGGTTTAAAAAGCTATCTGTCAGACAGGCAGCAATCTGTCCAATGGCAAGGTACATTATACCACAAGGCTTAATATTAAGTCCACTTCTTTTCTCCATATTTATTAACAATCTCCATACCACCACACAACAGGCCTCATTCATACAGTACGCAAATGATTCAACTCTTATCTGTGCTGCTCCATCACCAGCCACCCTTCAACAACTCATCCAGGAATCCTTCAGCTCTGTGGAAGTTGGATCACTAAGATCCAACTAATCCTAAACCCTAACAAAACAAAACCATGTCCACCTTTCTACCCTTCACTACCTCCTCCAATAATGGTACTATCATCTCTCCCTCTGACCATACCCAACTCCTAGGCATAGAAATTAACAAAAACCTACACTTTGATGTCCATATTTCGCAAACTATATAAAAAGTCCATAAAAAATGGGAATACTTTATAGACATAGAAAATTCCTTACAAATCAAGCACGGATTACCTAGCCCAAATTCACATACTGTCCACTCTTATGTAGGCCGCTCCAATTCTTATCCAGGTCAGAAAACTTGGCCTCGCCAGATTTGAGTCATGTTATAATAAAATCGCCAAGTTTGCTAACAACTCCACCTTCAGAGCCCATCACTGCCAGCCTTTAAGGGAACTACAATGGCTAGAACTTCCCCAGCTACTAAGCTATCACCAGCTTGTCATTGCCTTCAGCATTGTAAGACAACTTGACAAAACCCCAGCAGTAAGCCAACTTCTCACTCACTATAAAGCAAATCATCCTCTCCGCTCTACAGACAAATCACTCCTCAGTATCTCAAGGGCTAACAACACTACTCTCACACCATACATAGAACCTGGAATAACCTCCCTTCTGCTCCGATTTCTGCCTCTACTACTTCTCAGTTCAAAAACTCACTCAAATCACACTTAATATATACCTGGTTATGCCCATGCATTACATAATTTGCTCTGTCTTACCACTCTATATACCTCACTTCCTGTAACACCTAATGTAGAATCTGCTACAGTTTTATGAAACATTTTACTGCTGAATGAAATTGTATTATTAGCTCATGATTAACTACCTTATCTATGTTTATTAATGTATAGTTATCTCTTGTTGTTTAATACTAACTGAATTAGGTTAACTTAGATTATCTCTCTGTATATATTCTCTTGTTGTTGCTTATTAGCATATTCAGATTTTTTTCATATTTTGTAATTTTTATCTCACTGTGGAGCTTTTCTCCCCGGGCCTCCGCTGAAAATGGACCTGTGTCCAGTCGAACCATCCTGGTAAACAAATGTAAAATAAATAAGAATTAAACATCATTTTGGCACTGGTAGCAGTCAGTCATCTCACCAATAATTATGAAATAAACACTGCAGCTATATCTTACCCAAGAAGTATATTATCTGTAACCAAATAAACTTTCAGGTGAGTTTATAAAGCGGAAAGCATTTGGAGCTTTACTAACAAATCACCAATCGTCATACATATGCCTAGGATGTAAAACTGACAACTACTATGCAATACCTTAATTTATATTACATACAATAGATTGTAATGAAAAGTCAATTGATTAAAAAAGCATGGAATTCAGAATAAACTAAGCGGTCTCAGTGAAATGTATCAATCATTAAGGATTCTAGACAGTGTAGCTATCCAAATGTAAGAAAAAAGTGATCTTGAGAGCCCTTCCAATATTGTGTATGATCAGTCTGTTATTCATATTGTCCATAGCAAACTATAATGAACGGTGATTTACCTTTAATACTGGAAACCAAGTAAAATTTTCAATTTGTTATTCAAAATTAATAAAATAGTCTCAGAAACCAATGTCATAATTGCCTCTCAGTCATCAGAGATTCTTGTCATTGCATCTCTTTGTGACAGTCTTGTGCATACTGCAAATGTCCAGTCTGCTTACCAGTTTCAGTTATGGTCTCCTCTTTTTTAGGTCCTGGAAACAAGATAGGAAAATAGATGGTAAGACTTAATGTAAACTCAAAAACCTCTTTAGGTATAAAAGAAGAATTTGTTCTTGTAGAAACCCTGTCTTTGTGGAATACTAAATACGGCTGACCCACAATAAGAGCTTACAGCTCAGATACTCTTCTTGCCAGTGTCAGAGCAATCAGAAACACTGTTTTCCAAGTAATCATCTTGATGAGACAGTTAAAAAGGAGCTAAAGTTCATTTTTACAAAATAAAGATGAGAGCCCAGGTAGGAGACACTTGCTTTCTAGGTGAGTACATATATAAAACCCCTTTCAAGAAAGTTTGAACAAATACTGTGATGAAAGGGAAGGATCCATGGGTATACATGCTGAAATGGCCGAGATATGAATATAAAAGGCCAGAAGATAATAACTCACACTAATTTTGAAATAAATACTGGTACAGAAACCCTGAATAGGTCCTGGTTTAGTGCATTACTGACTAGCAAATCATTTCCATTTACCAATATAATATTTCCTAGTAGAAGGGTTTATTTGCTGACTTTAATACCTGCTGGATGTCCTTAGTAAAAAGGGTGAATCATTCAGGAAGTCATCTATAGTAGTTTGAGGATGGGATGTATCAAATAACCTTTATTTTGTGTGAGTAGATCCATTGTGTGAGGAAGTTTGTGGTAACTGCCCTTGGGTAATTCCATAAGGAGTGAGAACCAACTGTTGCCTGGACCACAAAGGAGTCACAACAATGATTCTTGGAGAGTTCTTCTGAATCTTCAGAATGACCCTTGATATCAGTGGAAAGTGTGGAAACTCATGCATCAACATTCCATATGAAGAAATGAAAATGCATCTGTTTTCTAGCCCTGCTTTCAAGGAATCATGCAGCAGAATTTTCTGAGCTGTCTATTTAAAAGAAGGTAAACAGTTCTACTTGAGGAGTTTTCCACATCTGGATCAATACCTGGAAGTTCCCCGTGTTCAGTTTCCATACTTGAGGGTCTGTCCTGGACTTGCTCAACTTGTTTGCAACATTTTGCTCTGACGGAATGTAAAAATCTTGGAAGGTAAGACAGTGACAAACTGTTACCTCTTAAGCTACCACAGCCAACCTGCACAGGGGATGAGGTCTGATACGTCCCTGTTTGTTTATGTACCACATCACTGTAGTGTCATCTGTAGTCACATGAAGTGGAACTGGAGACAATGGATGAAGGAGGAAGCTGACAACATGAAAAATAAGAACATCTGTTTGACACTGATATGCTTTGTCCTGTCTTGTTTGTTCCATATACACTGCACTTTTACCTCCATAAACACAACTCCCCATGTACAGTCTGATGCATCAGCTGTTATAAATTGTGCAGGGATAATCAGGGAAAAGAAGAGATCTGGATTCATGGATATCTTTTCTCCCCACCAAAGCAACTCTGTTTTTACAAAGCCCAGCATAAGAATCTGAAATGTCAGGGGCTGAAGATGTTGGGACTATGCTGTTTACATACTAGAAAAACTCAGTGGTTCCTGTAATCTCTCAGGGGAATCATGAGAATCATACAAGCTATGAATAAATAAACTCAGGAACAAATCCAGATGGATCTACTACCATTTATTGAAATTACACTTACCTGACTCCAGTGAAACTTATTCAACCAAAGCAACAAACCAACGACACTTTTAACAGGGGAAACTAACCACTTGGCCACCAGGACAAAAAAGCTAAACAAGTAAAGCTAATTTAACCCATGCAAATGGGGGATTTGCCCCCTCCCCCTCATCCCCCTAACTAAATATACCAACTCCGAGATCATAGTATCCTGAGGAAAAGGGCAAAGTTCACCCTGGTGGCCAAGTAAAGAAGTTATATACTTACCATAATGTTCCATGTGAGTTGTTTATCTCACCTTTATTCTCACTGATGGGTTCGGAGCCGATCCTCGGCTCCGACACGGCCGATAGCAAAGCTCAAGGTTTGCCAGTAGCTCGAGACCAAGCTCCTTATCCCACAATGCACTGCTGGAATTACCTCAGATCTTGTTTGCTGTGATATATATATTTATTTATTTCTACCAAGAACACTTCCCGAAGGGGAAGAAGAAATATTGAATAACCAGGATGGTACTAGCCTCTAAGTCAACAGTCAGCCAGGAGGGGGAAGGAGGGAGGGACGTGAGAATAAAGGCAAGATAAACAACTCACATGGAACATTATGGTAAGTACATAACTTCTTTATGTGAAGTTGTTAAATCTCACTGTTTATTCTCACTGATGGGTAGCGTCCCTAGCACCCTCAATCCTGGGTGGCTCATGGGAGTATATTCTTCAGTACCGTGGAACCAAAGGAAGACCTGTCCCTTGAAGCCTTATCTACTTTGTAATGCGTGATAAAGGTATGAGGCTTAGACCAAGTGGTTGCAGCGCAAATATTGTCAAGGAGCAATTTAGCTTGAAAAGCAGAAGACGTAGAGACGGCTCTGGTAGAATGAGCCTTAGGATTGTGTGTTAATGGCATGCTCGCATTTTCATAAACAAAGGATATAGAATCGGATAATCATTTAGATAAGGTTGTTTTAGCCACTGGATTGACTTTTCTGGCTTCTGAGAAGGATACAAAAAGTTGGTCTGATTTTCTAATATCCTTAGTTCTGTCAAGATAAAATCTGAGCTGTCTGTGTACATCAAGTTTGTGCAGCATGTATTCCAATTTGCTAGAGTGATTGGGGAAAAAAGACTGGCAACTCAATGACCTGATTGATATTTGACTCAGAACAGACTTTAGGTAAAAATGAGGGGTTTGTTCTGAGAGATACTCTATCAGCATGGAAAATCATGTAGGGTGGTCTGATAGATAATGCTTGCAGTTCTGACACTCTGCGGGCAGAAGTAATGGCCACAATAAATAGTTTTCCAGGATAGATATTTGAGATCACAAGAAGATGCTGGTTCAAAAGGGGGAAGAATAATTTGAAACAGCATAAAGTTTAAATTCCAGGGAGAATAGGGAATTTTGATAGGTCTCATATGAAGAATGCCTTTAAGAAAAGTCTTAGATAATTTATGGCCCATAACATTTGAGCCACCAAACCCAAGGTGAAAATTTGGAATGGCAGCTAACTGAACTCAAACTGTAGCAGCTGCTGCCCCTTCCTTAAAAATTTTTGTCAAGAATTCTAAAATAGATGATAGCAGAGCTCGGAAAGGGTCAATTTTCTGCGTGTTGGCCCAAATTGAGAACCTTTTCCATTTACTGCCATATAATTTCCTGGTAGATGGCTTGTGAGAAGACAAGAGAATCTGTCTTGTATCTTCTGAAATTGAATGAAACCTGGCAATTAGGGGAAGTGGATTAGCCAAGCAGTCAGTTTCAGGGACTGCAGTGAAGGAAGAAGGTCCCCTGACGGGTGTGTCAGAAGGTCCAGAACTGGGTCCAGGATCCATGGATCTTCCAACAGATGATGGTGGAGAAACAGAAATCAAATCTGTCGAGGCCAGTAGGGGGCTATGAGTATAACAGTCCTTCCCAGTGATTTTGCTTTCTGTAAAAATCTGGGTATCAATGGAAAGTGTGGAAATGCATAAAGGAGACCCGCGGGCCAATCATGTAAAATGCATCTCTCGGGGGGATGACCAGGTGGTGGTATTAGAGCAAAGTAGCTTCTGCATTTTGAATTGATGTGGCTGGCAAAGAGGTTGCAGCAAGGCTGGCCCCATTTGTGGAAAATCAACTCCGCAACCTGTTGTTTGAGAGACCACTCATGAGGGAGCAATATCGCCCTGCTTAGCTTGTCCGCTATCATGTTGGATTTCCCCGGGATGTGCATTGCTAACAGAAAATGCTGGGATGACACAGCCCATTGCCAGACCCTGAGGGCTTCTCAACAAAGGGGGTAAGACTTGGTTCCGCCTTGCTTGTTCAAGTATCAGACTACTGACATATTGTCTGTCTAAATTGCAATAGTTCCTAGAGGGAGAGAGTCCTGAAAATACTGCAACACCAGAAGTACTGCTTTCAACTCTAGAACACTGATGTGCAGATGTGATTCTTGATCTGTCCATGTGCCTTGGGCAGTCTTTCCCTGAAAATGCCCCTCCCCCACCCTATCAGGGAAGCGTCCGTGGTCACAGTGGCTACTGGGGGGGGGGGACAAAGGGTCTTCCCATTGTGACATGAAGAGACGTCAACCACCACCGAAGGTCTCTCTTGCAAGAATCTTTGATGATAATCATGTGGTGCATTGGTAGTTTCTGGTACGACCACTGAGCAAAGAGGAGCCATTGAAGAATTTGCATATGCATCCTTGCGAGTGGTATAGCCAGGATTGCTGCAGCCATCAAACCTAGCACCTTCAATACCTCTGCTGCTGTAGCTTTGTTTTTTGACACCAGTCAGCTGACTTTTGGCAGAGAAGTGAGACTCTTTCGACAGGGAGATGTAGAGTGGTACATGAGGTATCTAACTCTGCTCCTATATAAACAGTATGCTGCGATGACGATAAGGCAGACTTTTTGAAGTTGATTGTAATGCCTAATTGATGGGAGAGTGTCAGAATGTATTGTGTTGCCTGAGTCAATTGATGCCTGGTGGTAGCAGTGAAGAGCCAATAGTCTAGGTATGGAAACACCTGGAATCCTAGACATCTCAGGTGAGCCGTGACCACTGCCATGCATTTGGTGAACACTCTGGGGGCTGCAGTGAGACCAAAGGGCAGGGCTCGAAACTGGTAATGATTGGCTCACGGCCAGAAACGCAGATGATCTCTGGAGCGTCTGTTCATCTTTATGTGATAGTAAGCGTTCTTGAGATCTATGGAGCACATCCAATCGCCTTTCCCTAGGCAGGGAAGAATGGACTGAAGCGTGACCATTCGGAATTTCTCTTTCTCCATGAACTGGTCGAGTCTGCTGAGGTCCAAGATAGGTCTCCAGTCCCCTGTTTTCTTTGGTACCAAAAAGAATCTTGAGTAAGTTCCAAATCCAACTTGGTCTGTTGGGACTGGTTGCATGACTCTTTTTCTAGCAATCTGTGGACCTCTACGATTGCTTGTTCCCTAAGACTGGGTGGAACATCTAAGATTCTGTTTATAGGAATGGGAGGGGAAGAGAACAGTATGAAATATCCTCTGGAAATGATGCTTTGTACCCAAGAATCTGATGTTATGTTTAGCCAGGCTACTGGGTACAAAGACAAGCGACCCCCGACTGCCTCCAGAGCCGAACAGTCAGGCCCCCTTTCAGGGGCGCTGGTAGGGATGACCGGAGAACTGACCCCTGTTATCCTGTTGCTGCAGACCCCCTATGCCGCAGGGGCAGCATCTTCCGTTATAATCCTCTCCTCTGCCTCTAGAGGGGGTTTCCTCCCCGTGTGTCCTGAAAGGCTCCCTGTGCTTTTTGAAACCACATTTTTCTTCCCCTAGGGCCCTTGGGGTAGGGCCGATTAGGGGTAGAAAAATGGACTCCAACGGCAGATAAGGTCTTGCCTTCCTGCTCACACCTGGATAAAGTTTCCTTTACTATGGGCCCAAACAGTGATGAGTCATCGAATGGGATATTAATAAAGGAAGACTTAAAGGGTTCTGCAAAGGAACAGAGAGACATCCAGGCTCGTCTTCGAAGAGCAATGCCCGAACTAGTGGCTCTACTCGAACCATCAGCTGCATAGGATATGAGACACATGGACGAGTTTACCACTGAGTTTAGGGTAGCGAGCTGGGCATTGACTTTGTCGGCCACTCCTACAGCTACCGTATCCTGGAGAGTATCTCCTAGCTCTTTCAGGAGATCTCTTTGTAGTCTCGTAAAGTGGGTTAAGTAGTTCAGTGATCACAGAGAAAAAGCCTCTGAACTAAACATGCGCTTCCCATATCTATCCATGACCCTAGAATCTCTGTTAGGGGGAAGGATAGAGGTGTATGTCTCAGACATTTCCTTTTTGGTGGCTGCAGCTACCACCATGGCATCAACAGGCACACCCTTTGTCAAAAATGGCTTGTCCACTGGAGCAGACATGAATTTATTGGGCTTACGAGGAACAGGTTCCATGGCCTCCGGTGACTCCCATGCCTTACGAGAAAGCAGTTCCATGAGCTCATTGTAAGGCAGAGACACCCAAGAAGTGGAAATTTGAGACCCAAACGCCTTCAAGAGCACAGACTCATCCCCAGTAGGGGTCTTGGACTGCCAATCGTCCCTCTGACTAAGGATCTCTAGTATCTCTGCAAAGGAGATATCCTCAGAGGGGGATCGAGAGGACCCTTCTGACTCATCTAAGTCCATGTCAGATGTCAAAGACTCCTGTGGGGAGTCTAAGTGCCTCCTCTTGCACAGTCTCTTCCTGAGCACCTCCTCAGTGGGGGGATCTGGGGAGGTCTCAGAAGAGCAGGGGACACCCTGTGGGGGTACTTGAGGCTCAGGGTCTCTACGCTTAGAGGGACCGGTAGATGAAGAAGCAGACACAGGAGCTTGAGGGGAGAGGGAAGGCTAACCGATGCTGACGTTTTCTTTGGAAACAAAACTCTCCTTATAACATCGAAGGAACTATGGCTCCGACGAGAAGGAGTGGACGGACCCGAGAGTACCGTCCGATCCTCCCGCACTGAAATCCTGGGCTCCAAGCCCGAGGTAGGAGCTGAGCTCATCCGAGCTGAAGCCCCGAGAGGAAGAGTCGTCACCGACAAATCGGTTTGACTATCCTCCCTGGCCCTGACGGGAGAGTGTTGGCTCCTAGAGTCCTCGGTCAGCGCCAAGGACATCCAAGTAGATGGAGCCCATAACACTGGTGCGGGTATTGGCTCCAAGTGTTCGACAACCATCGGTTCAGTTTCCTTTGGCTCAGAGAGTCCAGTATGGCTTGGAGGAGGAGTAGACAAATCCGGTTCCATGGTCTTTGGCACCACCGAACTGGTCAGAGGCGACAACAATTTGGTAAGTCTTGGTGCCTGTAAAAGCTTCTGCACTAGCCAATCCATGTCCAAATCTGAAAGGCTGACTGGGGACTTAGCTGAATGCACCGAAGGTGCTGACTGGAGCAGAGGGGAACAAGGAACTTCAGAGACCGGCACCAATACTAAGAGCTGGCTCCGAGTCAAAGGTACACTCGGTTCCGAGGTCTGTGAAACCGATGACCCTCCTTCTGAAATTTTTGCCTTTTTTGACACTTTGAAGATTTGGATTTTGAGGATTTGGAGGATGTGCTAGTACCTTCATGGCTACTCAACACCTCAGAAAAAGATTGCTGTAGCAATCCCCTGTCTATTAGCTTCCTCCTTCTCTCCAAGAGGACTCTTGAAGAAAAATAATGGCAAATGTTGCAAGCGTCTTGGAGGTGTTTAGCCCCCAGACAGTAGATACAGTGAATGTGTCCATCAGTGACGGACATTTTATGCCCACAATCTGGGCATTTTTTGAATCCCGATTTAGGGTGGGATTTCTCCTTTTCATCCGGCATAGTTAAATAAAACAAACAGTAAACTACAAAAAGTAAGACAGTAAAGTCCTTACTCATTAGTAAAGGCCCACAAAACAACTAAACCTAATCCGGGCACTAGCTACAACAATATAATTATAGATTACAAATATAGGGCTAAAGAGGCCCACAGAGAAAAACCCCGACTATTAGAAAGACTAATAAGAGTAAATAGGGCTAAAGGCCCACACAAACCAAGAAGCCAACAGGGCACTAACTATTTAAAACTATTTAAACTATATATTATATTATGAAATGACCTAATACTAACACACAACTATCTTAGTAACAAAAAGGAAAGTTTTTTTTATAAAACTTGCTGTTATTTTTCTCACAAATGGTCCGAGCTAGCTGGATCACCGAGATCTCTATTGCCGCGGCAAACTAGATCTGAGGTAATTCCAGCAGTGCATTCTGGGATAAGGGGCTTGGTCTCGAGCTACTGGCAAACCTTGAGTTTTGCTATCGGCCGTGTTGGAGCCGAGGATCAGCTCCAAACCCATCAGTGAGAATAAACAGCTAGATTTAACAACTTCACATGGCTAGTTTCTCTGTTAAAAGTGTTGTTGGTTTGTTGCTTCAGTTTAATAAGCTTTCGGTGGAGTCATCTCAGGTTTTTTGGATTTTGGGTAAGTGTAATATCTAGAAATGATAGCAGACCCACACAGATACAGGCCTACATTTTCTTGAGGTAGAAATGCCTTTTGCATGGAAATATCCAGGAGGCATCATAGGAACACTATCCTGTAAGATAAGAGTCAAGAAATATTTCTGAATATTGACCTGGATTCCTAGACTGAGAAGGAGATTTCTTACCCATGTATGGGACTCTTGACACTCTGAAAAAGACTGTGCAAATTTAAGTAAGTCATTTAGATAAGGAAAATTGTGAATACCCTGCCATCTATAATGCATAACAGGTGCTAAACACTTAGTTAACATCCTTGGAGTAGTTGATAACCCAAAGGATGATGCAGAGAACTGGAAGTGTAACTCAGACACAGAAAACCTTACAAAATGTCTGAAATCTCTGGCAATATGAATACGATGATAGTTTTTCAAGTCTAGAGTTACCAAAATACTTAGAGGAGGAATGTGAGGTAACGATGTTTGTACTGACAGAATTTTTAACTTAGGAGCTTTTGCACACATGTTGAGAAAGGAATGGTCTAGAACTGGTCTCCAAGAGTGATCTTTCTTTGACTCCAGAAAAATTATTGAATAAAATTTACCTTTTACCTACTGATCCGGGTGAACTGGTTCTCTAACTCCCAGAGAAAGCATTTGGCTGATGACTGGGGAAAATAGGGAAGTTTGATTTGGAGGATGAAGGAGGATCCCCTGGAAGGGAGGGAAGCTTTCCCACTGCCATCTGCTACCCTCTTAAGTAACTCTTAGCACCTACTTGTTTGCTTGTTACTAGCTTGTTAAGGCTGCATATTTTGCTTCCTGAAAAGGAACCTGAGTTTGCAACAAAGGTTTTAGCAAACTTACTCTTTCATAAAACTGTGTACCTGAGTAGCAAAAGAACCAAACAAAACCTCCTTATCCAAAGGAGAAGTTAAAAGTTCAGACTTAACATCTTCAGAAATCTTTTGTATACTTATTCAAGCAAACCTAATCATAGTGGTAGCAGAAGCTCCTGGCCTGGACACTCAGCACAGTCAAAAGAACACTTTAAAGAATGTTTGGTTACCTGGGAAATAGAAGCAATTAAATAACTCAAATAGGACTTACTTTATGAAGAGGGAAAACTGGCAGAAATTCTCCTCATAATATCAATAGAAGGGGAACATATACCTTAACAAGTTAGCCTGATTATTTAAAATTCTAAAGTGGCAGAAGAATAAATTATCTTTCCAAATCTGTCAAAACCTTTCTCCTGCTTGTCAGAGGGAGAGGGATCAGCATTAACTGCATGTTTTGTTGCAGCAGGTTTGACCTAGAAATAGCTGCAAGATCAAATCTGGGATGAGGAAACAAAAATCTGTAAGCCTGTCTGCCTTTAAGGGGCTGCAGATTGACTGACAGGCATATTGCAGGCAGTATATCCTCCAAAGCCGGTAAAAGAGGAGGAATAGCAGCAGACTGTGGAAATCCAACTTGGAATAAATGATAGTACATCTTCAAAGAAGATAGAATGCCAGTCTGTTCAAAGTGAACCAACTTGTACTTTCAGTAAATGAAAATTCTTCCATAGGAGACTCAGACGAACACTTTCTGCACAGTCAGAATCTAGTACTTGGGCGGGAAAAACAAGAAAATATGAAGATAGCCTTTCCCCAACCCCTTTCTTAATCATCAAACATGGAAGCCTTAGAAGCTGAAGGAACTGAGGTTCCATTTTTTCCTTTCATAAATTCCAGTCACCTTCAGAGGTTTTAATGCCTGCAGTAAACACTGAGCCACACCAATAAACTCTTCCTTATCTAAAGAAAGACAGTCTAACGAAGTTAAATGTTAAACCTTTTGTCTCTTTTTCTAAGGACTTCACTAGCAAGTAACGGACTTACTTACACATGGGGCTTCACTCTGGGGAACAGGTGTCTTAGCCCAGATATACAAGGCTGCACTCCCCACTCCCTCCTTCAAGAACAACAAGAATGATTCTTCCACGCCCATCAAGGGCACCTGAACAGTCAGTGAGGACGTGGCTGACCTTCCATCCATGGTGGATGAAGTGGCTACACCAGACGGATCTGGAGACAAATTGAATAGTCTGGACAGGGCAGAGTCACTAACCAATGGCTGAGGTACAGACTGAACCCACTATGTTGGTAAAGACGCCTTTATAGCTTTCTTTTACTGGGTTCCAAAGGAAAGCAAAACCATAGGACAAGTATGCCATTCCATGGTTCTGCTGAAAAAGGAGCCTGATTCCTGGTTAGTAGAGTTAGACAATTTGCTGACAGGTGATTTGTCAAAAGTAATGTTCACATGCAAAATGCACAGTAACACTCCCAAAACTCACTTCCCCCCAATAAAACACAAATCCCACAAAATAAGCACAAGTATTTCCTCAAAAAGTGCTTAAAATAAGCACAAACAGTTACAGTTAAAAATAGAAGATAAACAGTCTGTTAGGCCAGACAGCTAGCCAGTCTTGAGAAAGTCCCATAAAGCATATATATCCTATCAGAAATAATGATTGTCACAGAAATAAGCACATTTTCCACAGAAAATAACACTGTAGAAGGTTTTACAGATAGGAAACTTATCTGCCCAGCAATGTGACACCCTAAGCAAACCATCAACCATCTAGAGCCCATTACGTTGTGTTCTCTTAAGGGCAGCAAGAAAGCACTGACTTTTTTTTATTACCCAGGCTGCTAGCTTTCTCCACCTGGAGCTCATGCAACCAGCAGCCTGGATACAGGTGGAGGGAGCCCAAGGCTTTGAACGACTGGCTGGTTGCTATATCCTAGGCAGGATATAACCCCAAATAGCTGAGGCTTCGGCAGCAGTAGTTTTTGAATAAGCACCACCATAGACAGTACAATGAAAGTGTTATAATCCAATGATTACACATGAATGAATGAATAGTTAAGAACACACCAAATCCGTGCAAGATTGAAGAAATGATTACCACAGCAGTGAATTTAAAACATGCCAGTCAACAGAATGGGTGATAGTGATCAGCCCTGCTCCTAGTAGACACTAGTGAAAACAGACATATCATTAGATTTGTCAAGCCAGCAAAGCAGAACTTAAAACTAAAGTATGGCAGGTATAGAAATTTTTAGAAAAAATATAGTAATATAAAGCATATAGTAATATAAAGCAAAGCAAAGACAGACGTGAACAGGTTGGCAGCCAATTGCCACCATATTTGCCCTTCCTCCCAAAATTGTTTGATTTTCACTACAGATATCTTTGAAGTACTCAACTGAATAAAATAGAACCTAAGAGCATAAGCAATAGATTCTGTATCACTGAAACCTTAAGGCAACTAGGGCAGTGTTGGCATATACTAGATAACACAGTACTGCAGCTATGCTCATCCAGGCATCCTGGAATCAAAGTGACTTAGATAGTTAAAAACTAGGATGGACTTGCATACAGCCCAAACAAGGAAGAGCAAACACAAAGCTTTTCACACTTTTTTGACTGTTTGTCTGTTTGATTTTTGTAGACACTGGTAATCCATGCTACATGTCTGTCATTTTGGCACAGATGTTTAAAATTATGAGATGCTAGACCTAGACTTTGCAGCAGTCCTGAGTTTCATTCCCACAGTATCACCTTTCTATAATGTGTCTTTGTACTTCGAGGTCACAACTCAAAAAGTACTGTGTCTCCAACAGGCATACCTTGCTAACAAATGTCACAATTATATGAATAGCCTACCTTGCAGGTTTGACCACAAGAACTATTTTTATTGCTCTATCCTCAGTGTGCATACTGGGGCACACATGATACCAGTAGTAACTGTTTTATTAGGTTCCAGGTAAAAGCTGAAAAATACAAAAAAAAGTACAGTTTTGTACCTACCATAAATGTAGATGTTCGAGGATTCCATTGCTGCAGTCCTGACTATTGGGTATAGTCCAGTCGGCCCGAATACCAGAGGTTGGTCATGGCGCCTTAGACTGATCCAGTCCGTCAGGGTACTAATGCGCATGACCGACGCCATATCCTCAGTCTTTTCTTGCCCCAGATGACAGAAGACCCTAAAAAGACAAGTCCCAAAAAACCTGCACCAAAACATGTACAATATATACAACAATATATACAAAAATATAAGCATGTAAACTCACCTACACAACCACCCCTAAGTACAGAGGGAAGGAGGAGATGGAATCCTCGAACATCTACATTTATGGTAGGTACAAAACTGTACTATGTTCTTCGTCTTCCATTGCTGCAGTCCTGACTATTGGTAGAATCCCAAAGCAGAGGTAAGGGAGGCTGGCAAATTATAAAGAAGTAGGAGCTGACAACATGCCTTGCAAAACAGCTGTGGCAAAACCAGCCCTAGACTTAGAGTAGATAGGAAGGTGATAATGCTTAGAGAAAGTATGCACTGAACTCCAAGTAGCTGCTTCCAAAATATCCTTAGTTGCCACCCCTTAGAAATGCTGTTGAAGTGGCAGTAGCCCTAGTGGAATGAGGCCTAATCCCAGCTGGAATCTCCTTGCCATGATGGGAATAACAAAATGCAATGCAAAAGCCAATCCACCTAGAAATAGTTTGTTTTGACACAGGCTTGCCCTGTGAACTCAAAGCAAAAGAAACAAACAACTGCTGAGACTGCCTAAAATCCTTAGTCCTGCTTAAATAATATTGCCTGTGTACATCTAAAGTGTGCAAAATCTTTTAAAAGTAGGCAAATGAATAGTTTGGTTTAAAGCCACACTAGAAACCACCTTAGGCATAAAGGAAGGATTAGTACGTAATGATACCCTATCCTTATGGAAAATCAAAAGGGCTCTACTGCCATAAGGGCCTGCAACTCAGACACCCTTCTTGCAGAAGTAATAGCCAACAGAAAAGCAGTCTTCCATGACAAGTATTTCAATTCAGCAGTAGGCTCAAAAGGTTGTAGAGTAAGTTTTTCAACACTAAATTGAGATCCCAAGCAGGAGTAGGAGCGGGGTCTTATATTCTTTGCCTCTAAGAAACTGCTTGAACAAAGGATAAACAATGGTGGGTCACAATCATAGTGAGCTGAAATTGCTGCAGCATGAATCTTAATGGAAGAGAAGGACAAACCTTTGTCCAATAACTCAGTAAGATATTGAAGAGCCACACTCAAAATAGGCTCAGAAATCTCCAAATTCTTTGCTGTACTCCAAAATAAAAATCTCTTCCATTTTTCGTACACCTTCCTTGTACTAGGTCTTCTAGCTTCCATAATCACATTTAAAACTTGTTGAGGAAGTTGAGACCTGCTGTGTTTCAACAGAGAATATGCCAGGCTGTTAGATGAAGAGAGTGAAGCTTGACATTGAGCAGATGACCGTCCTTCTGAGATAACAGATGAGGAATCAGAGGCAAAGGCCATGGAGGCTTCTTTACCAGACTGCGTAGTAGTGGGTACCAGTGTTGCCGAGGCCAATCTGGAGCTATCAAAATTATCCTTGGCCTGTCTTGTCTGACCTTTAATAGTACCTTTGGAAGAAGAGGTAGAGGTGGAAAGGCATACACATGAAGGTTTTTCCAACTGAAAGACAGAGCATCCACTTTCCAAGCTGTGTGATGAAACCCCTTTGTGCAATACTTTGGCAGCTGGTGGTTTAGTGGAAACAGATCTATGTCTGGAGTTCCCCATGACACTGTCAATTTCTGAAATACATGAAGATCCAGTTTCCACTCGTGGGGATCCATGATTTGTCTGCTTAACACATCTGCTAAGGAGTTCTGTGCTCCTGGCAGAAACCTTGCCTGAAGAGTTAATTGCAAGCTTAACGCAGTCTCCCATAAAATCATTGCTTGCCTGCATAGAGGATAAGAATGTGTTCCCCCTTGCTTGTTGATGTACCACATGACAGTTGTGTTGTCTGTTAGAATCAACACCTGCCCTGGAAGAAGTAACTCCTTGAAAGCCATTAATGCAAACTGGACTGCTAACATCTCCTTCAAGTTGATATGCAGATGCTGTAGTCTGGCAGGCCACTTGTCTTGTATCCACTTTCCATTTAGATGAGCTCCCAAGCAATGTCCGAGGCATCTGTCGTTAAAATCTGACTCGCCTCTGGCCGGGTCACAGAGAGTCCCTTGTTTAGGTGACATTCCTGAGCCCACCACAAGAATTCTTTTTGAAGGCAAGGTATTATTTGAATGACAGTGTCCAAATCCTGGCAGTGCTGTGTCCATACATTTTTGAGATACCATTGCAGCTTCCTCATATGCAGTTTGGCATTGGGAAGCACCAGAATACAAGATGCCATGAACCCTAATGCTTGAAGGACTGTCCTTGCAGTCAGCACGGACTGATGAGATAGTTGATGGAAGTAAAGTGACAGACTCTTTTGTTTGTCCGGGGTTAAAAAGGCCATCTGGGCTGCTGTATTCAGTCTCACACCCAGAAAGCACATGTCTTGAGAGGGTACTAGACTGGACTTTATTTCGTTCACAGAATACCCTAGGCATCTTAGCACTGCTATAACATATTCCAGATGCTGTAGAAGGTCTTCCTTTTCTTGAGCCAGAATCAGGCAGTCGTCCAAGTAAGGATAGATTTGAATTCCTTGAAGCCTGAAATAAGCTATCACTGGAGCCAGAACCTTTGTGAATACTCAGTAGATAAGCCAAAGGGCAATGCAGAGAACTGATAATGAGAATTTCCAGTTCGAAACCGCAGATACTTCCTGCAACTTAGCCTTATAGGCACATGAAGGTAAGCTTCCTTGAGATCTAAAGTTACCATCCAGTGATCTTTGCCCAGCAGAGGTAAAAGTTGTTGTAACGTCAACATCTTGAACTTGGGAATGTCCAGATAAGTGTTGAGGAGGGATAAATCCAAAATTGGTCTCCACGTGTTCCCCTTCTTTGGTACTAGGAACAGGCGAGAATAAAATCCTAGGCCCCTTTCTGATACAGGGACTGGCTGAATGGCCCCCATCTGGAGTAACTGAGAAACTTGCTTGTGAGCCTCTTTTCTTTGTGGAGGAGGAACATCTGGCATGCCTTTGAAAGGGGCATTGTGTGGAAATAAAATCTGTAACCGTGATGAATGATATCCAACACCCATCTGTCTTGAGTAATTAAATCCCAATTTTCTTTGAAAAGAGACAGTCTTCCTCCCAAAGGAGCTGCCAGACGAGAATCCACTGGCAGCTGAAAAGGCAGGTCATTGGGTCTGTTTAAAAGGACTGACCCTGCCCTCACCAGAAGTCTGAGCAGGTGAACTCCTGATCTAGGCCTAAAGAACCTTGAGCCCTGCCCCTACCACGTCTAGACCTACCCCTAGACTGGGAATCATAAGCAGGATATGTCCACCCCTTAGCAGGCCAATTTCTACTAAACTTGGAGGCTGCACCTGCAAAAATCTTTAACAGTTTGCATAGACTTAGCTTTGTCCTCCATTTTCTTTAAAACTGCTTCCACAGGCGATCCAAACAACACATCAGACTGTAAAGGAGCATCCAAAATCCTTGTCTTAACATGCTCAGCCAAATTCTGATCCTTCAACCAGGCATGCCTAAGAACAGAACTAGTAGCAGCCACCCTCGAGGAGGCCTGTACAGCATCAAAACCACACTGCAAAGAATGCTTACCCACTTGTTCAGACACATGAACCAAATCCAGCAACTCTTTACACTCAATACCTTCCGCCAAAGCATCCACCTTAGATTTCAATTGTGAAAGGAGATAATTTTGATATTTTAGCATGTGAAACTGACAATTCAACGCCCTCATGGCTAGAGTGGAAGAAGTATACACTTTCTTTCCCCACCTATCCAAAGCCCTTGCCTCTTTATCAGAGGGTACAGGATTTTAAACCACAGAAGCTTTAACACCTTTAGGCCCCTGAGAAACAGTTTCTGGGTCCGCCCTAGGACTCTTAAACAAATACTTATGAGCTTCGGGCACCCTATAATACCTATCAGGCTTAACAGGAGCAGGAGGCAAGGAGTCAGAATCAGAATAAGTAGGATACTCTTGTAAGTCTTCCGCAGAAGAGTCTGAAGCCTGTGAACACTGTTCAAAACTATCAAACTCCTGTTCCACCCTAGGCCTCTTATCAGGCGGGGGCATAGAACCTCTAATCATAGTAATCAAATCTTCTGCCATTTTAAGCATATGTTTCTTAGGTACAGAGCCCGAAATGCTAGGAGAAGCCCCCACAGAAGCTGAACTTGGCCTACCTCTAAAAGAAGCTTTGGCAACCGAAGGAGAGGCCCTAACTACCTTGGGATGAGAGGGAAGAACAGTTACCTGAGAAGCCCCGTCAGTCTGGCCTACCTCCTGAGAAGGCACATCCTGTAACAGTAAAGTTTCTGCCTGAGACTCCATGGAAACTCCTGGCAAAACCTCTGGCTCCACTGAGCCTTCTAAAGAACCGACGTCCGGGACTGCCGGTTCATCAACCCTAGGCTTCACTGTTTTGTCCTTGCGCTTCTTGGATGAAGCGGAGAATCCGGGCATATTATAATTCAAACACTAACCTGGCACAATCTAGCCTCCTCTTAATAGTGCGTTTGTTAAATGTAGCACAAGAACGGCAACCAACAACGTCGTGCTCAGGCCCTAAACAAGGTATACACAATGTATGATAATCCCTATTATCTGCTTCCCACAAGAAATACAGTTATTCACTTTTTCTGACATCCGGTTAAATACTGAGGCAAGAAAAACAAAATGTTTACTTAGCCAACTCTGTTTCGTCTGAAACTCCGGAATATCTCAGAACGCCAACCTGCACTCGCAAAACTGCTTCTGCATCGGACAAAGACTGAGGATATGAGTCATGCGCGCCAGTCTAAGCGCCATGACCAACGTCAGCCTTATACTCTGGTATTCGGGCCGACTGGACGCGGACTATACCCAATAGTCAGGACTGCAGCAATGGAAGACGAAGAACATCATACTTTTTCACATTGTGAGGGCCCTGTGTGAGTTCAAAATGATTGCTGGGCTAATTTTGCCTACAGAGGAGAACTGACGGTGTAGTTTTATGTAGGATACATTAAATTCACTAATCTTTGACACCAGCGGCAGAAATGTACAAAGGTGAATAGGTGTGTTATGTATTCTGTTACAAAGTCTGTAAGTTGTGTCACAACAGTGTTTGTGAATTCAGGCACTGCAGTTACCAAAGCAAACAGCTTTTTTGGTAGTCTTGAGTTTAGATAAATCATATACTATTAATCAGACAAGCATCTGCATCAGGGTAACAATAAATTATAGCATTTAGTTTTGTAATCAAGTGTACTTATTTTAAAATTATTTATGTTTATTTTATACTCCTATGTTTGAGTGAGCAGAGTTTTGATAAAACCATAACTTATTTTCTAAGGAGGAGGACCTTTACCTGCCACTATTATACAGGTAAAGCTTTGTTGTAAAATTCCATTAACATATAAGCAGATGTTTTTCTTGTAACTGGTTTTAACTTGGTTGATAAGTGTGCATATTGCAAATTGTCATTGCTGCACACATTTTCTATTTATTTGTCTTTGTTGACTGGGAAAATGTCCAACTGGATAAAAATAATTTTCAGCGGAGGCCTGGAAAGAAAAGCTTCACATTTAAGTTTCACATGATGTACATTTATAATTGCAGGGTAAAACATCTATACTTGTCCTTATTTACACAATTTTTTAAATATTTTTAAATCTTTCTTACACGAACATGGCATTTTAACACAAAAATAGAGGGAAATTAACATAAACTGGCAAATTATTGAATAGAGAAATAACATACACTAACAATTAATGTATTAAAAACATGATGGCTGCAGGTAATAGATCAAACTAGGGTGTTTTTGAGTTTAGTACAGAGAGACGAGAATAATGTAGCTTAAAAATGGTAAGAGAGATATTAAAGGAAGAGTTATGGACATGAGCAGTAAGATAAATGGACCGAGGAAGAATTGAAGTCAGTGGTGGGGTGTGAGACAAGGAGGGAAACTAAGAGTTTAGGAAATAAGTGCCATTTCAGGAGGAGTGATAAGCTGCAAAAAGACTGCAAAACAAAGTGGCTATAACAGTCGGATTAAACTGGATTAAATTTGAGGTTGTCATCTATTTTGACTCCAAGTAGTTTAATTTGGCTTATGCATTCTATTTTTGTGTTGTTACTTGAGGTAATATGAAATGTGTATTTTCTAGTTAAGGTGTTAATTTGGAGTCAATAGCATAAGTTTTTTTTTTTGGCATAAAGCAGCCAGTTAGAACTTTTTAGGTATATTTCAATGTCAGTGAAAGATTTTTTGAGTGATTTCCAATTTTGTTATGGATGGGGCATAGCAGATAAGGGCTGAATCATCGATATATTGTATGAAAGTGGCAGGTGTTGTAGTGCTATGAAGCTTATTTATGAAAATATTAAATAGAAGGGGGCAGAATACTGACCCTTGTGGAACACCAGCAGAGATTGACTGAAATGTTGAAAGGTTTTGTTGCCATTTAGTTGCCTGCTGATAATTGTATAAATAACTGTGAAACTTGGAGAGGGAGGGGTAAGTGAGACCTAGTGTTGCAAGTTCAGAGAGGAGCTTTTGATAGGACACTGTGTCAAATGCTCTGGAAAGGTTAAGGAAAAGTGAAAGGTTGCCCTCATTTCTGTATTGATTTACTCTGTTGGTGAAGTTGAGGAGGACAACAGTAGTACTGTGGTTGGGCCTGATACATGCTAGGTGTTGGAGAGGAGGCTGTTTGGTCATATGTTTCATAAGCTGAGAGTGAATACATGTCTCGAGGATTTTAGAGAGGGGTGATAGGATAACAATAGATCTATAGTTAGTGAACTTTGTGAAGGTGTAAACATTGGCTCTAGATGACTGACACTGTTGAAGTGACACCCTGACCCCATGTACAAAAATGGGATGAAAAAGGGGTTGTGGATGGATGGATGGACCAGTTGATTAAAATGGAGACAGGGAAGGCTAGTGCTTCTGCACCTGTTTTGAGGAATTCAGTGGGAAGGTTATCAGCAGCCGAGGCTGTTGCTTTTATTTGACTGCTAATTTTTTCATAGTTGATGTTAGGATGGGCTGAAAACTAAGAGACAGTGTGTTGCTTTCAAGAACAGATGGAAGTTGGAGGAGTGAAGTGAGGTGGTCATTGATTACTGATAGAACTGACTGGATAAAATAAGTGTTGAAATGAGTGGCAAGGGATTCTTTTGCTGTCTGAAATAGAAGGACAGAGTGTAGTGGTATGGCCAGGGAGTAATAGTTTATTTAAAGAGGAACTAAAATGCTTGGGGTTGTTTTGTTGCTTTTTGTGGAGATTAATGTAGTATACTTTCTTGTTAGATTTAACAAAGATCTTGGTACTGTTGCTGAGATATCTAAAATTTTGATAAGCATATTTTGTTTTATTCTGATACCCTTCTTTCCATGTTTTATCTCATTGTAGCATGAGCTGTTTGGTCTCTTTTGTCAGCCATGGCGCTGTGTTATATTTTACCCTTCTTCTCCTAACCAGTGATAAATCATTTAGTATTTTTAGAAAGGTGTAATTGAAGTGAGTACCTGCTTCATCTAGGGGCATTACTCTTAAAACATTGCAGTTGTAGTGGGACAGGGCTGTAATAAATATGTCTTTGTCAAATTTGGTTAAATTGCGTACTTTTTTATAGATTATTTGTTTGGATGAACCATGTTGTTGTCTGATTACATAGGGTTTGTTTGTCAACATCCGCGGTGGTGCAGTGGTAGCATTGTTGCCTCACAGCAAGAGTTTCTCCCGTTCGATTCTCAGCTGGAGTACGGGGGGGAGTGCCTACTGTGTGGAGTCTGCATGACCTCCCCGTGGTCAAATGGCATTCCATTCCGAAAGACATGCGTGAATGGGCGTGCCTTCGTTGAAGGTTAGGTGTCGAGCTGGCAACTCGGCACTGTAAAAACCTACTGCCAATCATTAGCGGACCGGAGTTCCGCTGTGGCGACCCCTAACCAGGAAAAGCCAAAAGAATTTGTCAATATCCATTCCAGTGTGGACTGCCTGTCAGTGCTTTTTTGATTCTAATGGAGGAGTTTTTTAGTTGGGTGAAGCCAAATAAATGAATATAGTCCTTGAAGTTGCTGCTGTTTATGGATTGCCAGCTATTTTAAGGTCACCTTAAATGAAGGTTTTTCTGGGGGATGTTGTCAGATATCCAGTGTAGTGGGCAGAGATAAACAATCATGGTAGCAGGAGACAATCAGTCTATGCAGGCAATTTTAGCATAAATAATGGTAAAAAGACCCATTAGACATCATGTACATTGCTAATCATGGACTAAAAATGCTTAGATGGGGACATGCAAACTCATTCCTAGCCCAAATTAAATTAGGTAACAACGGATAAACTAATAAAGTAGAGTGGTGGGGGCAGTCATGGACATTTCCTTAGCCTGAACTGATGCAGTTGCTTTTACAAGCAATTAACTGACAAGAAGATGCGAGCCTTGCTGACAAGTAATTTAACAGGGACTGCTAGCTATTTATCTCTATATTTTACACATTTGCTTTCTATTGTCTTAACTGTATAATGCTGACTGTTAAGTGCATTTATTTCCACGTGTAAATTACCATTGCTAAAATCATGTTTTAATTATCTGTATTATGCATTTGCATCCTTTTGTCTCATACTTAACCTATGTAGATCTGTTACTTCTATTATTTCTGGTGCACTAGTGTGCCTGGGTTATGGCTAAAAATGGTCTGCCGCTCAGTCCACATAAAAAGAAAGAAAGAAAAAATATATAGATACACTCAACGTAAATTCTCACACACATACATATGTACATACATACTATATATTCATGCTCTGCCTTGGACATAACTATGCATGTTTTGTGCTGTTAGAGGGAGCTAGCATAACACTCACCATTACTTTTTCTGAAGTCTGGTTGCAGGTTATTGTTAATTGTCTAAATAGGTATCACAGATAAAGTACTGCCTGGCTGGTGGCAGCTTACACTACTGACAGTTGGCATACACACTACATGCTATATGCAGAGTAAATACAGTTGTATAAGCAAACCTACCATAACAGTAGATGTTCAAAATAGACCACAGTTGCAGTAACTTAACGCTATATGGAATGCATCCTGCACCAAGGATAAAATGTTCAGTCAGTATCCAAAAGTTTTAGGGAACCTTCCATGTGTCCAGACATTCAAGGAAGTACTGCAACATAGCAGAAAAAAAAGTGAATATTTAGGCACCAAAATTCAAAGCTTTCTTGACTTTGAAGTTACCAGTAACAGCCAACCTTCAACAAGCCTTAAGTGATTCAGCAGTTGGCTCAGTATTGAGAAATTAGCCAGATAAGTATTCTGCTGGGGATTTTCCTGCAGCTTTTTTCCATGAACAGTATTGTATTTGTCTTACATTTGAGACAAAGGGAAGTGCATCTTGCACTAAACTTCAAAACATCCTTATCATCTGCATTGGGATGTAAAGTACTTATCACCATTTTCTGTAGGTATAGTAACTGCTTGACCACAACATTTATCAGAGTAATTACAGCAGGAACACCAGTACCTTTTCCATTTTTTTACCAAATGCTACATATACACAGACATCATAAGTAGATTTTTTCCATGTTGACTCTTTGCAGTTAGATAACATGCCAGCAGTGCATAACCTTCCAGATGTAGAAAGCTGTTCAAAATATCTGCCATAGTCTCAAACTAACTAGCTGACAATCATAATGCAACACTTTTAAAACTCACTTATATGTACAGTAAAATAACCACAGAATTTATAGGACATGAAAATACATTCACATATCATTTGTAAAACACGCACAAACAATTTATATTCTCAAACATGAGATTACTTAAAAAACAATTCCCTTTTTAAAGAAATTGCCTAAATATAATAGTAATACACACACAAATTAATCCATAAGGTAAGTCACCAAACTTTCAACCAATAAAACATAGATATCATTCAATAAACTAATTTCACAATTAATATCTAACTACAATCAAGCAACCAATAAAAAATACTGCAAATACATGAAAATAAACACTGCCATACAGTACTAATGCAATAAGTAAATTAAAAGCCATCCAAACATTTTTATTTTTCTCTAAACAACAACTTCTGTGGACATATTGGGGGAATACATCAATAGCTCCTGCAGTCTGCAACTGTTGTCATTACTTTTAAATTTCTATATATTCCTTTCATTTAATTCAGTGCTAACTGATCTACCTCACTGTTTGAGTTTCCTGTGACATTGCTATCAACTCTCTAGCTTTAACAGATGGGAGCGACCATGCATGAATATTTGCTCTGTATTCCCTGCTTAAGTGTTTTTATGTGTTTAACTGTATCTTCACCATTCTCAGCATCTTCCCAGGGATAAACGGTTTCATCTCTGCACTCCTTATATGACTTCCGTTCTGACATCTTATCACTAGTTTTGTTCTAAACGCTCTTCCTTCCTTTCTGTCATTTCTACTAATGCTAGCTGCCCTTTGTTCTTAAAGGTATGTTACTTTGGCAAATGGAGAGATGGCATTTTAAGTCACCTAATATTCTATGTTTATGGAACTAGTTTTATATTCTTGGATTTGAGTTGCCATGTAATGTACTAAGGTGTCAAAGTTATTTTTATTTTTTTTTGTACTTTAAAATTAGAATATATGTCCCTAGCATACTGCAATACAATTTGATCAAAATACACATCAATATGTGTCTCTAGCATACTGTACTACCGTTTATCTAGTTTCAGTTTTAGCATTTCTTTACACCTCTTGTAGGATAATATCATATTTTACTTCCTGTAATTTATCTAATTTCTCTAACTATATATAAATTGTGTATGTTACTAACCTTGCTCTCAAACACATATTTTGAATTCTGTGCTCACCATTTTCTGTTCTGTCTATATTGTACTTACTTGTCCTTGGCCCAATTCATTAAGTAATGTCTATTTATAGATCAATTAACTTATACAGTTAACAAACAAGCAATACATAAACAAGCTAGTTCACAGTTGAAAAATAGCATTATTGGTTCAAATCTAGTAATCTACTCAACACAAAATAATTATGTCTAAATTATTACTGTGAACATGGACAGTTCAGTGAAGTAAACAAATACACTGCACTACTTCTAATCAGCCGACAATTCAGCTATCATGGGGTGGAGAGGTTCACCATTTAATGAAGAAGATATTTTTGATGGTCTGCTTATAAATAGATATGAAACAAGTATAGAATAGTGACTGCATATTTGTTGGCTTAACTAGGGGTAAGGAGTTGAGGAAAAAGTGTTTTCTTTATTTAAATATACAAATCCTTCTAAAAGGTTTATTTTACTTTATAACATTGACATGGACAAACTTTGTATCTGCTATGAACAAACAAATACAGGTTTTAGAGTGAGAAATTAAAAATCCATAGTACTGCAGTAATGGAAATGGATGCAGGAGTGGTGCAACAAATATAGGACACTGACTGTGGTCTTAATTTAATCTGAAACATCAAAAACAGTTAAGTTTAGGTAAAGGTCACTGGTCAAATGAGTACTATCCCATGTTTTAAACAGGACTAACATTTTAAACCTGGGTCACTTTTCTTTAACATGTGGGTGCCTATTTTAATACAAAGCCACATTTATAGTTTAATACAGGATCTCTTTATTTTAGTACGGAATAATTCAGACAGCATACCTGGCGATTATGGAACTAAGTGCAAGAAAAAGTAAAACACAGTGTTTTTTTGCAGAGATCTCCTTTTTACATCAGTGTAATATAGGACACTGATGAGAGGGAGACACATAAAGACAGACAGACAGACCCACAGTGGCCATAGGTAAGGAAGTTGCCTTTTTTCTGGTCAGTGTACTGAGAATCAGAGATGTTCTTCCAGTTTGAGTCTCTCCTCTTCTTTATCTTTAAAATGTTTTTGGTGATTTCAAATGGTGTTACTGGTGAGGTATGAGTCACATCACGGTTCATTGAATGATACAAAACTCGGTTTACATGTTTTACAAACAATGAATACACTTTAGCCACACACGTGGTGTAACTCTAAGTAGGGTATTAGAAGAAAGCTTAACTAGCTGTAGCTATAATCCTACAAACTTTCTAGCCTCATGGTTTATATATCACTGCAGCTACTAATCTCTGAGCCACAGCAACCTAACAACGCTAATGAAATAGATCTTTTGAACGCTATTATCGTTCCTATTTCTAAGAGGGGAACTAATGAACTGCTATAAAACTTAACTGGTGTCGATTGAATAAAGCTTGTTTTACCAGGACTATCCTTACTTGGATTATTTGGATCTATATCACGATTTTACTGGTTTTTGTGGACTTGTACTGGAACTGGGGCCATCAGAAATCAGCGTGTTGTGTATGCTGTTTTATTTTATTCTCTTTGTTTACACGCTGATTTTGAGCTCTGACGGCTTGCTGTACATCGTTGTGCTATAATTAATATTCTAATTTAAAAAACTATATTAGAGTAACCATTATATTTACTCATTACCTGCTCGGTATGCGCATTTTACAAACAATGCATACACTTCAGCCGCACACGTGGTGTAACTCTAAGTAGGGTATTAGAAGAAAGCTTAACTAGCTGTAGTTATAATCCTTCAAACTTTCTAGCCTCGTGGTTTATATCCCTGCAGCTAAACAGAAGTCATTATTTATAGCATGTGCATGTAATGTGTCGCAGTGAGCCATTGCTGGACAGACAACTGAATTATAAAATTGTTTTCTAATACATACAGAAACTGCTTTATAGTACTTGTACTGTTTTTAATACATACAGTAACTGCTTTATAGTTCTTGTACTGATGACTGATATATTTTGTCAGACCTAGCATAGTGCATTTCTGTTTATATACACCAGTGTAGAGATTTGTATCTTAGCTGCAGTTGTATGAGGGTCAGTAACATTCAGTGTGTTAATCAACCTTGCTCTGACTATACAAATGTACTGATTATAGTTTCAGACCAAAGTAATTTGTCAATTTCCTACAGCATATAATTATTGGTCTATAACTGTTTAATAGATGAATGTTTTATCCTTTCGTGTTCTAAACCTATTTTGGCAATATATGCAAAATTGTGGAAGTTTATGAATATGTTTGGGCTTTTGTGACGGAACTACCTTTCAAGGTTTTTGTTTTCTTCTCTCTCTTTACTTGCTGTCTTGTTCTAATCTAACTGCTAACAATACTCCAGCTGGCCTTCGCTCCAACAGGGTTAAGAACCCTCCTTGGCAACAAAGGACCCGTCCCAACTTATCAGCAGTCTCATCACCCTATAAGTGTTCCCTTGTACTTCTCTACCAAAGGAAGGAAGAAAGTATGTGTGCTCCTCAAATTCACTGTAAAGCTTAATTGTAGTATGCTTGTTCCTCACTAATGTAAGAAAAAGCTTCTCAACCTAGTCAGCCAGCAGCCATACCCCCTTTGTAACCTATAGTTTAAAACTGCCCATGTCTGAATTTCAATACCTTGTCTAGCCAAACTGTGCATCCTTTTCAGCCCTAGACCAGCCTTCCCCTGAAATTACTACTGTTGTAATACCAGTTCCTGGCCACTCTTACATAGTCCCTATCTTTTGCCTATCCCAAAACCCCAGGAAAATACTTTTTTATAGACCACTGTCCACACCCTGTTACTGTTGTTCTTTCTTCCACCTATTGCTATACTGTACTCTCCCAATATTCACCTTGGAAACCTTCTTCTCTACTTCATTTTTCTCTCTTCATCTACCTTACTCAACTTGCTTTATCAGGCAGTATTCCACTGATTGTTCTCCTACTACACTCACTTGTCTCTACCTGCTCCATTCGCCCTGCGGGCTCACTCGCTCCCCTACCCTGCCCCCAATTCCCACATGCCTCAGTGCTCCTACATTTATTCCTCTGTAGCCACACCCCCATCACATTCTGCTCCAGTCTGACACTCCAACTTATTAACACTCCCACCCCTCCTAGTCTCAACACCTCACCTGTTATTACCTGACCTCCCACCCCCCACCTTGTTACACCACCACACCTTTTCTCATATCTCATTACCTGCTTTTACATACTTGCCTCTCAAAGTTTTCACCCTAAAAACTAATATAATGGCTAAATTACCCATCCCATACCTATTAAAACTGTCACTCTTGTTCTCACTCTTTCCTACCCTAACTGTTGCCCATCTGCTAACCTCCTATGAACAACCATTATACCCCTCCCAATACACTTCTACACCAATACTAGCCATCTCTCAAAACTACATATACATAACAGCCAAACCCTGCTACCTACAAGCTAAATATCATAGACTATCTCACATTAAAAATATCAAGCTAAATATTAAAAAACTATTATTGCAACTTTCATTACCCTATATATATAATACACCTCCACTCCTTATTAGACGGGGACATTCATCCTAACCCGGGCCCAAACAATATCCTTGACACTAAAGAGTGCAACCCTAATAACTCCAGTACCCAAGCCCCTACTAAACCCTCCAACTCACTCTACATAGCACATCTCAACATACATAGCAGTAACAATAAATTTGCCCACCTCCATGCCCTCCTACATGTTCACCTATTTGACATACTATGTCTATCCGAAACATGGCTAAAACCCACAATTAAAGACAATGAAGTCACCCCACCTGGTTATAATATCCTGAGACTAGACCGGACAACCAAGAAGGGAGGCGGGGTAGCAATCCTTTATAAATCAGACCTACAAGTTACCACTGTAAACCTTAGACCACCTTCTGACAATAATGCTGAAATCCTCATTTCTAAATTTCAGATAAACTTATGTAAATCTATATACATCATTTGCATCTACCTTCCCCCAGGAAATAAAATTTCAGTCCTTGAAAATATCCTTAACTGGCTTTCTATTAATCTACCACAAGAAACCATAGTCCTAGGAGACTTTAACATCGACTGGAAGTCCTGCAGTATGGCACACCCAACCACCCATATAAACCTATATGGCTTCTCACAAACTATTAACTCCCCAACTAGAATTAATAAACCCAATAACAAGGAAAGTATCTTAGACTGGATTCTTACTAATACTCCTCACCAAACATACCAAGTAAGAACCCTCCCAGATGATTTAAGTGACCATTCACTAACTTTTATTATCAGACACAAAACCAACCTAATTTACCGAAACAATTTCAGGATAATACGCACCAAAAAGCATTTCAACCCAAAACTCTTCCAAGCTGAACTCAAGCAATGTAACTGGTCACCTCTAAAATCTCTCCCACTAAATGAAGCAGTGGAATACTTTAATTCCACATTCTTAACCATCCTCAACCATCACGCCCAACTTGCTCTGTTAGAAATAAAGCTAAACCTGCCCCCTGGATCTCAAATACTACAAGACAAAAAATCCTTCTAAGAAACAAATCCTGGGCAAAATGGTGTACTACTAAAAATCCCACTGACCACCAAAACTTTAGACAACTTAGAAATAGTAGTAAAACAGCCATCCTCTTAGACAAAAAAAACTTCTATTTCCAACTACAACAAACATACTATAAGAAGCCACAAAAGTTCTGGACTAGCATTAACAAACTACTATACCCAGGTCAATCTATCACATCTAACCCACAAAGCTCTAACCCTGATAATCCTATACAAACAGCTAATGCCGCCTTCAATTCTTCTTCACAGATGCTATCCAAACTCTTGTCAACTGTCTCCAGATACCTCAAATCTGCCTACATCTATTACAAGCCCACCTCCATCATTTCAGTTAAAACCAGTTCCAACTCCCTTTATTTGCTCCCTTCTTCAGAAACTAAAACCTACTACCCCTCAGCTGACAAACATCCTGCAGAATATCTGCAAAAAGGAGCTAAAGCCATAGCCTATCCCATTTCCATTCTGGTTAACAGAACTATAAATGAAGGAACTATCCCATTTATCTGGAAAATTTCTCACATCATCCCTCTACATAAAGGTGGGAACTCTACTGACTTTTCTAACTATCGTCCTATTGCTCTTCTATCTCCGCTAGCAAAAATTATGGAGAAATGCATCCATAAGCAACTACTTAACCACCTACTCCAAAACAACTTACTAGCCAATTGTCAACACGGATTTAGACCTTTCCACAGTACTACCACTGCCCTACTAACCTTCACAGACTTCATCAACAAAAACCGAAAACAACAAAATTCTCTCCTCTGCAGTCTTTATTGATTTATCTAAAGCGTTCAACATGGTTAATCACCAGCTCCTTTTAAATATACTGAAATCCCTCTCACTTGAACCTCTAACCATAAATTGGTTTAAATCTTACTTAAACAATAGACAACAGGCTGTGCTATGGAAAAACAACCTATCTACTCACCTCCCTATTTCCCTAGGTGTTCCACAGGGCTCTATATTAGGCCCACTCCTATTCTCCATTTTTATTAATGACTTTTACTCAGCAATTCCTGAAGCCACCTGTGTTCACTATGCAGACGCCTCCACAATAATTTGTTCAGCCACGTCTCCAACTGAACTACAGTCCCTTATCCAAAAAGCATTTAATACAGTAGAACAATGGGTTTTATACTGCTGCCTCCTCCTAAATCCTAAAAAAAACTAAACTTTTACTTTTCACACCAACCCAAAAATCCACACCAATAAATTTCACACTAGTATCTAATAATGGCACTACTATATCTCCCGACTCAACCACTAAACTTTTAGGAATAACAATAGATAACAACCTTAGCTTTGATACTCATATAAACAGTACTATCAAAACAGTCAACAAGAAATTGGGGTCACTCTATAGAATCAAACCCTTTCTTACACCAGTAGCCAGGACTCACCTAATCTCCACCCTACTCTATGCTTCAGCTATATTTACTAATCTTTCTAAAAACAACCTCAACAAACTGACTATCTCCTATAATAATATTACTAGATTTGCCACTGGCTCTCCTTTTAGAACTCATCACCGTCTTAATCTTAAGCAACTAGGATGGCTAGAGTTTCAAAACCAACTGCAATTTCACCAGCTTGTCATAGCCCATAGGACCCTGTATCAACCCACCAATACTCCAATACTCTGTTGCCTCATTACCTCATATAACAATCTTAAGCACTTACGCTCCTCAAACAAACTCCTTATCAACACCAGCAGATCTAACAACTTAGCAGGAGACTCTCTGTTCTCTACTACTGTTGGTAAGCACTGGAATCTTCTTCCCACTGAACTCATATCTCAGTCTTCATTGACACTTTTTAAACAGAATCCAAGACTATTTCTCAGTACTCATTGGTTATGCCCCTGTACTAACCCTGACTAACTTTCTCTCCATACACTAGTTTTATTACTCTTTATCTTTATTGACCTATTTTTAATCAAACAAAGACCATGTTATTGCAATTTAAAATATGTATATAGTAACATCTCTTGCACATTAGCTTATATGCTCACCAGGAGTATTGTATTTTACTAACAATAGCTGTTATATACTTTGACTATTGTAACTTGCTATATTGTCTTTATGTAAGTGTCTTGGAACTTTTCTCCCCGGGCTTCTACTGAAAATGGACATGTATCCAGTTTGACTAGCCCGGTCAACAAATGTAAAATAAAAATAAATAAATAAATAATAAAATAATTCTGTCCTTCAGAATTTGAGTAATTTATTATTGTCACCTATTAACTATTACACAATTATTCAAAAGGCAGTATTCTAACAATATTATTTTAAAATGTGCTGACTAATTTTTGTACAATGCAAATAAGAACTAATATGTCACCCACTGCAGTGCATTTTAAATGTCTAGAAATGTACAGAGACTGGACACCCATTTTCATCAATGGTGCTGTTGTTACAACATGTTGTTGCACTGAATCATTTTTTTTTCAGAATATTTTTAATGTGATATTTTATTTGGGCTGGGGGTTGCCCTATACTGTAGTTTACAAATAGTAAGTGGATAGATAGATAGAAGTGCTGAGTATGAGACTCTTAAAGTCAATAAACTGGTTAAACAAATGTTAACAAGTACTACATGCAATAACTGCATTAACAGATTAAGGTGTACATGTTAACAAGAACATGTGTTTGACATTTTTTAGAAAAGTTTGATAATCCAGGGTGAAATGCTGCTTGTTCCTTGTCATTCAGTTGATTTGAATAGTTTTAACTAAAAACTTGATTTGAAAGTTTAAACTTTCTTTTTTTTCTTAAAAATTAAGAAAGTTTGGACCAAATGGAGATGCCACAGAAATAGCCCAGATTTTCTTCACTTCCGCCAGCTTAGAAATCAGGCTAAAAAAGCTATAATCTCAGACAAGAAAAAATACTACTGTGAACTTCAGCAAACCCATCTTAATAACTCCAGACAATTTTGGTTATCTGTGAATAGACTCCTCTTCCCAGGTACTGCCAAAACTCCCTCCCCACTAAATGCCAACCCAGACACTCCTCTCCTAACTGCAAATACTTTTAACTCTTTTTTTTCCGATACTATTCAATCCCTAGCTAGACAAATGAATACCAACAACTACTACCCCCCCAAACAACCCAACTAGCTCTTCTTACAACTTCTCTCTAAAACCTACACCTACTTCCTACATCTATAGACTCATTCACAAACTGAAACCTTGTACTCCTTCAGCTGATAAGCTCCCCTCACTTTTCCTCCAAAAAGCAGCCAAAGAAATTGCATACCCTATATCCATACTCATAAACAGAACTATCCAAGAGGGATCCATCCCAGATATCTGGAAAGTCTCTCATATTATTCCACTACATAAAGGCGGCAACTCTACTGATTACTCCAACTATAGACCAATTGCTCTCCTTTCACCCTTAGCAAAAATTATGGAGAAATGCATTCACCAGCAACTAGTACAATATCTGTCTCTTCACAACATTATAGCACCCTGTCAGCATGGCTTTAGACCTCATCACAGCACCACCACTGCCCTTCTGTCTTTTATAGATACTATCAACAAAAATCGCAACAATAATCTTCTCTCTTCTGCTCTTTTCATTGATCTCTCAAAAGCATTCGACATGGTCAATCACTCTCTCAACTAACATTCTTGAATCTCTCTTGCTTGATAACCTAACAGGCAGCAAGCAGTCATATGGGAAAACCATATCTCTTCTCTTTTGCCAATTTCCATCGGAGTTCCTCAGGGCTCCATTCTTGGTCCTCTTCTCTTCTCTCTCTTCATCAATGATCTTCATTCTGCTATCCCTGGCGACATGCATTCAATATGCAGACGATTCGACCCTTATTTGTTCTGCTCCTTCCACCACAGAACTGATCTCACTTACCCAAAACATATTTAATACTGTTGAAACATGGTTCTCAAAACGATTCCTCCTACTTAATGCCAAAAAAACTAAACTTCTCCTTTTCACCCCCACCACTCGTACCACCCCATTCCATTTCTCCATCTCCTCTAACACTAACACTATCATCTCACCTGACTCTACAACAAAACTGCTAGGTATAACTATCGACAATAATCTCTCCTTCGATCAACACATTAATTACACCATCAAATTAGTTAACAGAAAAATAGGATCCCTATATAGAATTAAACCTTTTCTAACCCCAGCAACTAGAACCAAAATAGCCCAATCTCATCTCTTATCTTCACTACTATATGCCTCCTCTATTTATACCAATCTTAAAAAAAGCAATCTAGCTAAATTAACAACCTGCTATAACAATATTGCCCGCTTTGCCACTGGTAACCCCTTCAGAACCCACCATTGTCTAAACTTAAAACTTCTAGGCTGGCTTGAATTCCAAAACTACTTGCTTATCCCTCAACTCTCTACTGCACATAGTATACTTTATCAACCTGACAACACCCCAATTCTTTCTCAACTGATAATCCCCTATAACAATCTCATCTCCCTACGCTCTTCTCATAAACTAATGGCCAAAGCAATTAAGTCAAACAACTTTGCTGGTGACTGTCTTTTCACTAATACAGTAGGTAGAAACTGGAATCTTCTTCCTAGTGACATAACTCTGACTACATCTTTGCCTCTTTTCAAACAGAAAATTTAACTGTACTTCCAAAACCACTGGCTCTGTTCCTGCAGTACACCTGACTAATTTATCTTATTTATTACTCTCTTACTCCTCTACTCCTCTCCACTCCAACTCCTGTTTCTGATTCTACCACTATTAGAACTACAAGTATCATACTTTCTCTGTAAAATTGTTGGAATTGAAGAACAGTACCTTTCTTTTTTTTTTGAGAAAACTTGTTACATTACTGTTGAATATCTCTCTTGCAGTGTTATTATTCCTTAAGTTGTAGTTTTTTTTTTTTTTTTTTTTTTTTTTTAGCAATATATTTCTTATGAAATGTACTAGTAGAAAGTGGAGCTTTTCTCCTCGGGCCTCTGCTGAAAATGGACTTGTTATCCAGCCAGACTAGCCCGGTCAACAAATGTAAAATAAATAAATTATTTTAGTAAACAGTGGTTTCTGTTGGGATACATCCTGTGGTTTATTTTTCTTATGTCTTTTGTAGCATTGCCAGGAGACATGCTGGAAAATTTATCTTTTCTATAAACTGTATTTACTTTCATCTGAAAAAGTTCTCTTTAGTGCTTACAATTGCAGTCTAGTAGCTTAAATGAACTCTGGCTTTCACAACTATTTTTGCATAAATCAAGCAACATTTTGGAGCAGCGCACAAAAGAAAAAAAATTATTATGAAGAACGTATGATGGAACAATGTGGAGTTTGCAGACGCTGATTCACCAAAATGTCTTAATTTTTCTTTTTGCTGGTTTAAATCAGAATTAACTACTTTTTATAATTTATGGCAATTCAAATACTGAATTTTTTTTATAGTTGAAGTGCTACAGTTTTAGTAGCATTCTAAATGAATTCTGGTTTACATGACTACTACTTCTTTCGGCTGCTCCCATTAGGGGTCGCCACAGCAGATCAACTGTTTCCATTTCTTCCTGTCCTCTGCATCTTGCTCTGTCACACCAACCACCTGCATGTCCTCTCTCACCATATCCATAAACCTTATCTTAGGCCTTTCTCTTTCCCTGTTACATGGCAGCTTCATCCTTAGCATCTTTTTCCCAATATACTCTGAATCCCTCCTCAGCACATGTCCAAACCAACGTAATCTTGCCTCTCTGGCTTTGTCTACAAACCTTCCAACCTGGGCTGACCCTCTAATATACTTATTCCTAATCCTGTCCATCCTTGTCACACCCAGTGCAAATCTTAACATCTTCAACTCTGCCATGTCATGCTCTGACTCCTGCCTTTTTGTCAGTGCTACTGTCTCCAACCCATATAACATAGCTGGTCTCACTACCCTCTTGTAGACCTTCCCTTTCACTCTTACTGGTACTCTTCTGTCACAAATCACTCCTGACACTCTTCTCCACTCACTCCATCCTGCCTGTACTCTCTTCTTCACCTCTCTTCCACACTCACGATTACTCTGAACTGCTGATCCCAAGTATTTAAACTCATCCACCTTCGCCACCTCTACTCCCTGCATCCTCACCATTCTTCCATCCTCCCTCTAATTCACACACATATATTCTGTCTTAGTCCTACTGACCTTCATTCCTCTTCTCTATAGAGCATATCTCCACCTTGCCAGGTTCTCCTCCACCTGTTCCCTACTCTCACTACAGATCACAATGTCATCTGCAAACATCATAGTCCACAGGGACTCCTGTCTGATCTCGTCTGTCAACCTGTCCATCGCCATTGCAAATAAGAAAGGGCTCAGAGCTGATCCTTGATGTAATCCCACCTCCACCTTAAATGCATCCATCACTCCCACCGCAGACCATGACTGTTTTGTACAAATGAAGCAATATTTTGGAGCAGTGAACACAAATAAAAATATTTTGAAGAATGTAAGCTGGAACAATGTGCTGGATTTCTAGAATCTGAGCCACCTATATGCCTTTTTTTTACTAACACACATACATTTTGCTTCTTTTAATCAGGATTAAGTATTTTTTTATAATTTATGGAAATTCAAATAGTGGCATTTTGTTTTTATTACCTAGAATGACAGTTTTCTCAATGGTTACTAGAAGTCTAATTCTTTAACATTACAATATCAATGATGTGATTCTTTAGTATTTCTCTACAGGGAGACTGAGAGTAAATGAAAAACATATTATGCTGATAAAAACTGGGACTCTGCAGTCGTAAAGGATACCAGGGTAGACACCAGACGGGATGAATGGTAAGACTCAGGGCAGTGTAATGCATTGCATTTAGCACAGCTGTCCAAACCAGTCTCATTATGTTATGACAGTGAGGTAGGATTCTTTAAAAAATTACACCTTTAGCCTAGCTTTAATGTATGGCATTTTGGTTAGCACTCCATACCTGGGCTGGGTTGCACTAGTATAAACTGAGGACATGGGCAAAGGCTAAAAAGATATTGACCCTTAGAGTAGAAGGCTGAAGGGACAGGGTACTTTGAATGCTGCCAAAAGCACTGAGAAAGTTGGAAAGATGACAGATGCTGTGGTTATAGGGAGTGGACCATGTGATTAGACTGTTGGCAATGTACTGATGGTGATGGCTTGCATTCTGCTTCCTGTTAATGTGTTTGGGACTGTAGAAAGCTCCCGTATCAGCATCAATACTGAAGGGGGACAAGAGTTTGGTCAGAGACAGTCTAATTAATAAGAGGTAGAGGCTTCAATTACAGTTGTATGGATGGAAGTGATGAATGCCACAGGTTGCGGAGTGCAGGGGGGGCAGCTACGGGAAAGGATGGTACAAGTCTGTGCTCACTTACAGCAAAGGAAGGGGAATGCCATCAGAGCAGTTCTAATTTCTAATCAGGAAGCAGGGTTGAGGGACTACAAAACTGAAAAACATGTGAAAGTGCTTAGAACATAGATCACAGGTGGGACTTCAGTCACTGAAAGGACAGATGAAAGATAAGAGAAAGGTACCAAGGTAACCAATGAAATGCAAAAATGCACATGGTCAGATGGTTCCACTGGATGCTGGCAAGGGCAGCGTGTATCAATTGCCACTAAGTTATGAAGAGTATGAGCCCTGAATGCTACAGGGTGGGGTCCAGCTTACATCTGCTGTAGGGGTTAAGAAAGTGGGTGTGATGGTCACAAATGAAGGTGAGAGATCTGCTAGGGGAGAACTGAACCTGACAATTGGTATTATATTTTGCTTGAACTTCTGTTAATTGCAAAGGTGTCCAAAATCACACCCACCCCACCTACTGCATATATTTAAAGGTATTTTGCATGTGCTTAGTGTAGAGCGAATGGAATTGCTTATGGAACAGAGGTCTTTGATGAGGATTTACCTTCTTGTTACTGGCACAAGAGAAAAAGAGGCTTGTTCTTAAAATGAAGCATTTGCAAATCCCACCCACAGTCTTAATTACTAAATTCAATATATTTTCTTTACAAGCATACAATCGGTACAAATTCAGAAATGTTACTAGGTTTTCTGGCAATTAACATGAGGCAGTGGCCAATTTCACAATAAATGTGCTCCCGAGCTGTGGTGTGCTACAAAACAAATATGCATCCTTAAAGAGAATGTCCGTCTATACCAGGTACAAAGTCAGGTAGTAGCTAGCAGATGACGTAAAAAGAAGAGAAAGGAATAAAAGGGCAAAAAGGAAGAAAATGAAGATCAAAGAAAAGACAATGTCATTTAGTAGTTTTTTATTTGTCAATCTACTGTCTGGACCCCCCCCCCCCCAAAAAAAAAAAATAATGCTTTCATTATCAGCCATAACATGGAGCAAGAAAATACATTTAAGTAAATGGAGTTCTAATCAGAAAAAAAAAACTGAAGAGAGATAAATCCAAAAGCTTTATGGAAATACATTTAATTTAATCATACAACACTGGAAAGAGAATAAGGATACAATATGGCTTGGAATCTTATTTCAAAGTTTTAACCTGCCAAACAAAGTAAGGCTTACTACTACTGGTAGGTTTGTGGGAGTAAATACATGGAAAGATAGAGGGAGACATAGGGAAGGAAGATGAAATACAACAAAGTGACAATTCACACACATCTTTGGTGCTTGCATTGCTAGGTCAGAATACTTTTTTTTAATTTGTTATAACCCTCAGCTGGCCTGATGAGGGTTACCATGTCGACACACATACATTTATATATAAATATATAAGGAAAAGTAGCCTAAAAAGCCCAGAAAAGTCATCTGTCAGCTTGAAATTTCTTGTGTACAGACACCTAAAACATTTTTAAAAGAGATGACACTACTAAGTTTTATATTATTT